>NC_056751.1:804821175-805121175 GCF_019279795.1 Protopterus annectens
AAGCGGACAGCAAGCACATACTTCTGAAACATCTGGCTTTTGTAATAAGGTTGTTGAATTCCCTGGGATACACACTCAACAAAAAGAAATCAGGGCTAATACCCTCTCAGACAATTTTCTTGGGTGCCAAATTGGATACAAACACCCAGATGGCCTACCTCACGCCAGAGAAACAAGGGCAACTAACTCAATACTTCAGAAAACTGGCAACTTTCACCAGGCTGACTGCAAGGAAAATCCTGCAGGCTCTGGGATTCATGGCATCTTGCATCCTACTAATCCCATGTGCAAAGCTCCATATGAGGAAACTTCAATGGTACCTGAAAAACATATGGTCTCAGCACAGCCACAGCTTGGAAACAATAATACCACTAATTCCATGTCTTCAAAAGGAATTTCTGTGGTGGGCTCAAGCATGCCAAACAAACACAGGTCTCCCATTCTGCAAGCCTCAAGCAAGTCAAACCATCACAACAGATGCCTCGGATTACGCCTGGGGGGCGCACATGACAGATCGGTGCATTCAGGGCAGATGGTCCCAAAAGGAAAAGTACCTACACATCAATCAAAAGGAAATGCTAGCAGTAGTAAATGCTATTATAGCTTTCAAAGACCTGCTGCATCCAGACCAGCTATTGATAAGGACAGACAACACCACAGTAATGTGGTACATAAACAAACAGGGAGGAACCCACTCATACCCCCTATGCAGGCTAGCCATGTCTCTTTGGAACATGGCTCTAGAATTGCAAATCGAGCTTCAAGCACAGTTCCTGCCAGGCAGGGAAAACATGCTGGCAGACAACCTTAGCAGAAATATGACAGATCCACACGAATGGAAGTTGCATCCTCAAGTTTTTTCAAAGATAATTCAAGCATGGGGAAGGCCAGACATAGATCTCTTTGCCTCCCACAGAAATCGCTAATTGGCAAAATTCTGCTCAAGGACCTTTCATCCACAGGCCTGGAAAATGGACGCACTCTCTTTCAGTTGGACAACAATGACAGTTTATGCTTTGTCACCTCTTCCTTTGCTGCCCAAAGTTCTATTAAAAACCAGAGCAGACAGACCAAAGATGATTCTCATCGCTCCAGACTGGCCAAGACAACACTGGTACCCACTCCTGTGGAGCCTAACGCATTCCACACCATGGAGCCTGCCTCTAATGCCTCTTCTACTGACTCAGCACAACTTCAAAACTCTTCACAGTCAGCTGAAAACACTCAATCTAGCCGCATGGAAGATTCCTTAAAATCACAACAGACCCTGCTCTCCAAGGAGGTACAGGATGTCATTTTGGAGGCCAGAAGACCTTCTACTAGAAAAGCCTACTCCGCCAAATGGAAACGGTTTTGTGCTTGGAATGAGAAAAAGGGCCAGAACCCTGGAATACTGAATTTACCTCAAATATTACAGTACATAGCTGAGATGCTAAGCAGTAGACTTTCATTCTCTTCCATCAAAATCCATGCCTCAGTCATTTCTGCAGAATACAACACTGATCCTCCTTTATTCTCTCACCCCCTCTTAAGGCAGTTCCTCAGAGGGGCTAAGAGAAACAACCAGTACCTGCTTGGGATCTCAATTTCATTCTAGAGAAACTGACTTTACCTCCTTTTGAGCCAGCTGCCTCAACAGAACTGCAATATTTGTCCTGGAAAACAGCCTTCCTGCTGACGTATTGCCTTTTCTGCATTTAGCGCGGAGTTGCCACTAGAGCACCATCGGGCAGATCCGGTTAAACAAGGTTAAACTATTTCTGGTTCCGTAAAGTCTGCTCTTCATTTTTTCCCTTAGAACTGCTCTACTTGTAATCTAAACAGTCTATTCTCTATCTGTAAAGCTCAGCACTTGTTCCTAAAGCATTTTTTAGTCAGGTAAAGCAGTTCTATATTATACAAAGTACTTCACTAGCTTAAAACCCCCTTGAGTACCCACTTCCCTATAGGTCCTTTCTGACTCAGTTACACAGCAAACTTTTTCATTTCTTCTAGCATGTCAAAGGGTCAGTTGCTAGCGTCCTCTCCTGCTCAGCTGGTGAATCTGGGAATATTGAGGCAATGTTACAATTGCCTCATGTACACAGACAACCCTCTCCTCCTCCCACAAAACACAAATACATGCGAGAGATGCAACTATATAGCCAAACTGGAGGCTGAGCTCTCTCAACTCACGACTGGCAAAACCAGACAGGAGGAGAAGGTAACCACACACACCATAAACCCAGTCTCACATAGAACTATCACAACTACAAATCAAACACATAAACACACAAAGACATACTCGGAGGCACTGATCAAAAATCTACCAAAACAGCAGAGGCCTCCAAAGCAGACACCCAAACAACTGCCACCTCATGACATAACACAACAGTCAGTGTGCAAATCAGTCGCAGCCCTTAAGGCCAAACACAATGCCAGACACACTTGTCATAGGTGACTCCATAGTCAGACACACTGACGTCCCACTCACCAGACTGAACAAGGAGAGGGTCACAGTAAGCTGCCTGTCGGGTGCTAGAATCCGCCACATAACACAAGCACTCAGGTCACTCCACAGCAAGTACAAGTATGACTCAGTTATTGTCCATGCCAGTGTGAATGACCTGAGACGTACCTCCCTGGACTACATGAAAAGAGACATAAAGGAGCTCTCAGATTATGTAGCCCAGGCTGGTATGACCCTGACCCTGAGCAGTATCCTACCTTCACCAAGAATGATGCCACAATACAGAGACAAAATGATCAGTTTTAATAATTGGCTTAATTTCTGGTGTCATTCTAAGGGGATCCAATATCTGTCTGCCTGGAATGACATGCTTGACAAACCACGCTGCTTCGCAAGGGACGGCTTGCACCTGTCACCCCTGGGTTTCCGGATATTGGCAAAGGCTCTTGCCACCCCATAGTGCCTTTTTTCGAAGAGGCTCAAATTCTAAACCCACCGCCCTAGAAAACAATAATGGAAAAAAACTAAGGGTAATGCTGCTCAATGCCAGAAGTCTAAAGCTCAAGATGCACGCCCTCAAAGCCCTCCTCAGTATGGAGAACATCGATGTCTGTGCTGTGACTGAAACCTGGTTCAAGGCTCCTGAGAGCACCCCAGCACTATCAGGTTTTACCTCATATCATGCGTTCCGGCCCCAAAACCCGGACCGTACCACAAAAGGAGGGGGTGTATCCATATTCATCAAGGATACCCACACCTCCAGGCTGGTGGCAACTCACGAAGCATCAGAGACCATTCAGGTGCAATTAACCATAGGCAAAACTGCTCTACAGTTTGTAGCATGTTACAGGCCACCCTCTCAAACTCAGGAACCCCACACAGCCTTCCTGAAGACACTGGAGAGTATAAATGTCTCTCCAAACACCATCATATTGGGTGACTTCAACTACCCAAACATAGACTGGGAGCATTACTCAAGCCCCAATACCCTAGCCCAAAGGTTCCTGGAGTTCAGAAACTCAAATGCTATGGAACAACTTGTCACCATTCCCACAAGAGGTGAAAATATACTAGACCTGATCATCACAAACATGGGGACAAAATGCTCCACACCGGAAGTATATCCCTCATTGGTGAGATCAGACCATAAACTAATCTCACTGGAGATCCACATCCGCCCCCACCCCCAACAAAAAAGACCACAGTGAAGAACTTCTCAAAAGCCAACTTCACACTTCTTAAGACTGGTGTGGTATCCTTCAAGGCCCCCTGAGCCATTGGAAACCACAACCCACGCTGCTGAATCCCTTACAAATGCTTTCTACAAGTACCTCCAGGATTGCATGGATCAAGCAATCCCAAATAAAATCAAGACCCTTACCACCAAAGGCAAGCGCCTGATCTGGTGGACCCCAGCCATAAACAAACTTTACAACAAGAGGAGTAAGCTACTACAAGATAGAGCAAAATCCCTAAAAGGGAAGACATCTCTGATCAATACTAGTAAAAAACTACGATCACTCATAAAATCATCCAAGGCCAACTTTGAGAGAAAAATTGCCAAGGACTCTAAAGACAATCATAAGGCCTTCTTTAGCTATGTTAGAAATCTGGGTGGAAACTCCCAGATATGTTCAGAATTAGTCCAAAATGATACAAAAATCACTGAACCCACAGACATTGCAAGCATACTGGCAGACAGGTTCAGTGAAAATTTCTCCCAAAAGGAGAAATGTCTATCCCAGCAGAGTGTAGCCTCCCAATCATCTCAAATGCCCAGGTGAGAGCTGCTCTCTCTAAAGCTAAAAACACAGCATCAATGGGACCGGATGGTGTCCCCGGCTGTGTGCTACACGAACTCAATGAGGAGCTAAACCTACACATAAGGCTGCTGTTTAATCTTAGCCTTACCACAGGATATGTACCCAAAGAGTGGCGTACGGCAACTGTGGTCCCACTCCACAAAGGCGGTGCTTCTACAGATCCTGGTAATTACCGCCCCATAAGCCTAACAAGCCTGGTCTGCAAAGCTATGGAGAGGATCATAATGGAACTCATAAATAAAGACATAGGGGACCTACAGACATTGGATCCTACCCAATTCGGCTTTGTCAAGGGCAGATCATGCCTCTTGAACTTGGTCGACTTTTTTGAAACAGTCACTAAGGCCATTGATGAGGGTAAGGCAGTTCACACAGCCTACCTTGACCTTGCAAAAGCTTTTGACACAATACCCCACTCGGGTATCATAGAAAAACTCACCAGCTTAAATGTAAACCCATATGTCACAAGATGGGTTGCAAACTGGCTCAAGGACAGAACCCACAGGGTTAGAGTTGCTGGTGCCATGTCAGACTCCAAGCCGGTCGCAAGCCGTGTCCCACAGGGCTCAGTCCTGGGCCCCCTCTTGTTCGGCATCTACTTTTCAGAAGTGCAGGCAAACATAGGAGGATTGTGGCTGACAAAGTTTGCAGATGACTGCAAACTGGGCGCCATAGTTGGAAATCCATCAGACACAGATATCCTTCAGAGAGGTCTCATAGAAATGGATAACTGGTGCCAGAGCCATGGCCTTATGCTAAACGCCAAAAAATGTATAGTCATACCCTTTGGTAAAAACAAGGTAACCCCAAGTTACCACATAGGTGGCAATCCATTAAGCACAGAAGAGGTTATCAGGGACCTGGGGACCCAAGTTGACAGTAACCTTTCTTTTGACACTCACATTGCCAAAGTGGTTAGGAGGACCGTCTACATTGCCCACCTGATTATGAAGGGATTCACATCCAGATCAAGGGAGGTCATTGTTCCCCTGTACTCTTCACTTATCAGACCAATGATTGAGTACAATGCCCCATTCGAATGTATCTTACCCGACACCTGCAGCAATTGGAAAGACCCCAAAAGTTCCTCACTAAAAGGATAAAGGGGCTCAAAAATATGCCATATGCTGCCCGACTGAAGAAACTCCAGCTCTATTCAGTCACATACCGTCTGCTCAGAGGTGACCTGTGCCTGACATACAAGGCCATGTCCAACCCAGAATTAATGGACATGCTCCACCTCAAAAAATCCAAATCCACCAGAGCCACAAGAGCAAGAGACTTAAACCTCAACCCAGATATAAATAGGACGTGCTGGAGGGACAGATTCATCACCCAGAGACTCCCTATGCTGTGGAACAGAATCCCGGTCCATGTGAGAAAGAGCACCTCGCTGGCTCTGTTCAAGAGGAATCTTGACCAGTGGATGAGAGATCATAGGTTTACCCCAGGGATCATCTCTGTATCACTGCTGGACAGAGGCACGGCAAACTAATGGGTATAGTATTCTTCAACCTAAGGGGTGGTGAAAGCCACACAACTCTGGCTAGGCTTATAAATGCCCTAGGGCAGATAGCCTAGTATGAACCTATGAACCTATGAACCTATCACCTCAGCTCGCAGGGTTTCGGAACTACAAGCCCTCATGGCTGTGCAGCCTTTCATCATTTTCCATCAGGACAGAGTTTCCTTATGAACCAATCCTTCCTTTATGCCAAAGGTAGTATCCAGGGTAGCCTTGAATCAGGCTATCCACTTGCCTACCTATCCACGCCAATCCTCAAAACAAAGGGGAGAGGCTACTACATTCCTTGGACATTCACAGACAACTACGTTATTATTTGGACAGAACAAAGCCTTTCAGAAAATCAGAGCAACTCTTTGTGTCCTATGCTTCAGGGGCTCAAGGGAAGCCTATTTCCAAACAGACAATCTCAAAATGGATAGCCCACTGCATACGATTTTGTTACTCTCTTCATGGTAAAACTGTACCTGCAGGCATCAGGTCTCACTCCACAAGGGCCACAGCTACCTCTGCAGCTTTCCTCAGGGGGGTTCCTACCAAAGATATTTTGGAAGCTGCCACTTGGAGTTCTGTGCATACCTTCTCCAAGCACTATCACCTGCCTTTATACTCCAAATCTAGAGCAGGTTTTGCCACTGCAGTTTTTCAGGGCATCCTGGCTCCTCCTAGTTCCACCTAGTGCCTAACACCCCTTTTTTAGCTTTGGTATTCTACCCATCTGTTATGACTACAGCTGTATGCACGATGAACATAGTACAGTTTTGTACCTACCATAAATGTAGATGTTCGAGTGCTAATACAGCTGCAGTCCAGGTTTCCCTCCCTCCTTCCCCTCTGGAACAGGCCTAATGGCCAACACCTCCTCATACAACCTGATTGGGGTATTCTTTTATGGTGTATTTGCTTGCAACTACTGTTTTTTGATTATACTGCATTGCATTATTACATAAATTTATGTATTGCCTTCCTTCTGGGGGCACCTGACATCTGGGGCAAGAAAAACTGAAGAAAATGGCATCGGCTGGTTCTTTTATACCCCTGTCGCACTGACGTCAGGGAAGGAGCGACGACAACCGACACCGGACCTAGACTTTGGAATTCGGCTGACTGAGGACCCGCTTGACGGCAGGAAAACCCATCTGTTATGACTGCAGCTGTATTAGCACTCGAACATCTACATTTATGGTAGGTACAAAACTGTACTTTTCTCTCTCTCTCTCTATATATATATATATATATATATATATATACACACACACACACACACACACACACACACTATGGATCTGGAGATCTGGACTGAAGGAAGATAGGTGGTTGCAGCAAAGTGAGTCCTCTGATGTTCATTTCAGGAAAGGCAGCTGGAAACAATTAGAAAGGCATATGTATATGTTTCTGATATCTGATAAAGTTAAGACTTGGATTGTGCTTGCCTACATAGTTATTTTACTAGCTCAGCACTTCCTTCAACATTTAACCTAATTCACTGAGCAGGACCTTTATCAGCTGGGGATTTTTTTTCATAATTGTAAAGTTTCAAACTATCGTGCACTGCAGCAGTGTTTCACCGTTGGAAATGAGCCAAGGTACTCGAGCAACTTCCTTTATTGCTTGCCTAGATGCTGCTGCAGTTCTAGGTCATATGTTTTTGTGCTAATACCAAAGCTGTACTTAGCGTCATCTGTCAAAGAGTGCTGTTAGCTGAGAGCTTAAGTTGTACCATCTTAGTAACATAATGGTACTTTGTTTAGGTGAACTGCAGGTTATACAGGTGGACTTGGTCTCAGGATGCATGTCGTTATTCAGTGTTTCAGGTGCAAAACACACACAGGCCTTCTTCTTTCTACTAGCTCTCTGATTTTCGATTTCAACTTTGATTTTGACCTACAGTGTTCTGCAGTTTTGTCTTAAAATGTATATTTTTGAAAATATTAGGCAAGATTAAAATCATTATCTACAAATTCTGAGCTTTGAAAATCTGTCTCAACACAGATCCCTAACTGTGACATACTGTTTTCATCAGAAACAGTTTGCAGGATCTTTCCCTGTTCCATGTGTCCTTTGTCATGCAGTGTGCTACTTTCTTTCAGTTACTGTTATCACTTTCTGTATATTTGTATGTGGACGGTGCAGTAGTGCAGCAATATGCATTGTCACCTCCCACCAAGAGGTTCTCCAGTTCAATTCTTACTTGCTGTGCCTTCTGTGTGGAGTCTACATGTCTTCCTTGCATATGTGTTGGTTTCCTCCCACATTACAAAGACATGCATCTGGAGCATTTCTCCATGGGCCTCCACTAAAAAGTAGCTCGTTCCAAATCGGACTTTCCCTGTAAAGAAATATAAAACAATTTTTATAATATATTTTACAAGGATGTGGTTGACAGTAAACAGTTGTGTTGCAATCCAGCTGCCTAAATAAACAACTTGTTTGTGATAGTTACAGAATAGTAAATAAGATGCTGTAATGTAACACTGGATACCAAGGACTGCGTCCCATTAACCAAGAGTTGCACACTTTGAGGACCACACCAAGTTGTTCACCTTACTTTGTACTCAGTGAGTCCCTCTAAAACATGGTCTGGAAAATAGAACTAAACAGATAAGGAATAAAGCGAACAAATAAAATATATTTCAGTGCTTATTTTAAGTGTCCCTTCATATATTTGAACACTGTGGTTGTTATGTGAGTTAAACTACATTTAAACTTTCTCTCTCTAGATACAGATAGCTATATAAATGATATTAGACATAATTGTTGCTTTACATAAGTTTGAACATCGTAAAAGGCATGCCCAGCCAAACTTGCCTAGGCACATGGGCATGGACATATTAGTGTCAGGAGGCTTACACTTCCTTTAGTTTTAATTGCAAGGCAATTCTGTAATAAATTCCCATATTAATGTTTGACCCACCATGCAATGTGAGCATTGGCTTTAGGTGATGGTGAATGTTGTCGTGACACCCCGATCCCATGTACAAAATGAGGAAAAGGGGGTTCATGCTGACAAATATTGATGAATACCTTGTATAAATATGGCAAAACATATCTTACCATCAGCGTCAGTGAGGCCATAGCTGCAGTGATTTATATCCTAAATGGTGCAAGTACAAAGTGCTCTGCTTGTAACACTAGTGTTCAGAACTTTTTGTCTTCCCAATATTGTGACTATAATGTTAATGTACCCTTATTCCATGGTATCTCAGGACACCAGAAGAGGGAGTTGTGAGCTGGTGGCCATGAATATTTTCTGGAAGGGATTAGCAGATTCTTTTCATGTGCTCCTAACACCTCCAGAAAGCATGTGTGCTATCTTTAATGAAAACGAAAGGCCTGATACAGATGTGTGCTTCCAAGGGTCTATGAAAACAAAAGGCCTGATACAGATGTGTGCTTCCAAGGGTCTATGAAAACGAAAGGCCTGATACAGATGTGTGCTTCCAAGGGTCTATGAAAATGAAAGGCCTGATACAGATGTGTGCTTCCAAAGGTCTATGAAAACGAAAGGCCTGATACAGATGTGTGCTTCCAAAGGTCTATGTTAAAAGATCTGCTTTTTAAATAGTCGAATTTCATATGATTGAACTCATATAATCAACTATTTTAAAATTCTAATATATCCCTAGTCACCAAAACAGCGAATTATCCTCAGATAGCAATATAGTGGCGATTAGAAATATGCCTTTTCCCCACTGTAGGGGGTGTTATGGGTAGGTGATTGTCTTGCCAAAATGTACCAGTCCAATAAGATTTAATTTAGAATATTTTCCCCTCGTTGTCCCAGTGACAAATAACTGATAGAGAAAATGGAAAGAGTCTGAAGAAAATAAATTACTTTTGCCTCATTTCTTTGTAAAGCTAGCTTAACAAAAGTTAAAACTGTTATCTATTTTCCATCATGGGGGGATGACCTGATCATGGTTTTCAATGTCATCAGAGATGTATTGCTTATCTAACACTTTTAAGCTTTATTCTGTTTACCTACCTGTACCTGCCTGTACCTGTTTCTGCATTTTGTCCTGCGGTAGTGGTGCTGCAGTAGCATTGTCGCCTCACAGCAAGATGTTGTCCCATTCATTTCTCAGCTAGAGCATCTTCTGTGTGGAGGCATACGTGAATGGGTGTACCTTCGTTGAAGGTTGTGTGTCAGGGCGGGGAACTCGGCACGTAAAAATCCACTACCAAACATTAGCGGACCGGAGTTCCGCTGTGGCGACCCCTAACCAGAATAAGCCGAAAGACACAACAACAACAACCTGTTTCTGCATTTTCTTCACACACCATTGTTGCTTTTGTGACTTTTCATGCTATTTCCTTGTGCTACTTTTCACAACATTGCCCACTCAACTTAGTCAATCTTTGTATGAAGAAAATCATTAAGTTGTAGAGGGTTAGCAGCATTAACTCATTCCCTCTTGTACAGCTCTTTTGAGTGTGTGTGCCTTTAACTCCTAGTGGACATGGCTTAAGCCTTTAAAAATGAAGTTATCACTTTACAGTTCTAGAAAATACTCATTGAGAGAGGTCAAATATCAATACAGCTGTGTTTGCCATCACATATGCTTCAAGACAAAATATCCTGGAACTTTGTATGTAACATGGTTTTGGAATTATTAATGCAAATATGAGCAATCAATATTTGATGCCTAGAGGAGCAGTAGGAGTTAACTGCAGAAGACGCCTGGAGGAGCACTCGGCTGTAATGAGTTATATATAGAATTGTAATTGTAGCTACAACATTCTATAAGAAAATAAAAAAGGGTAATTATTTGATTTTGAGTGTGTGTGTGTGTGTGTGTGTATGTGTGTGTCTATATATATATATATATATATATATATATATATATATATATATATATATATATAATTGTTGGGACCCATGTACATTAGTCCTAAAATACAGAGACTAAATGGTTGAAAAAAACAGAGTTATATATATCAAGTCTGAGATGGCCATTTCTTGGAATATTCCCTCTTCTTCAAGGTATGGCAATGTTGAAGTTGGAATTTAAGGGAAAAAAACATCAAAGAATATCCCGATAGAGGGAATGGAAAGGATTCAGGATTACATCAAAGGCCAAAAATGTTTAAGTGTGGATGTTGCAAGTTTTGTAGATACATTAATGATGGCCCGTATATAAATTTGAAAGGTTATGATAGAACAATAGCTTGTGCTGGATTATGTAATTGTTACATCATAGGCATTATATAATAAGCAACATGAATTCCTTGTCTAGCCTTCTATGTTGGTAAGACTTAGAAGAGGTTGCAAGACAGAATTCACAAGCATGTATACGATGTAAGGAAAAAAAAGAGGTACAAGCTGTGTATACGCACTATTGTAGTGCCAGTTCAAAAAGCACATCTTTGCTGTTGTAGATAGTGTTAACCATAGTCCAAGGGGTGGAGATGTCAAAAACATTTTGGAATATAGGGAATTACATTGGCAGACACAGCTGAATGCCAACAATGACCCAGGTCTAAATAATGTTATGTCTTTAACCAGTTTGTTAAAGCAGAGGGATAGAAAAATGTTATAGGTTTATTATAACTTAAGAGTTTTTGCATTTTTACATTTTAATACAGAATTAGTTTTGTATTTTTAAGATTTGATATTCACTGTGAATAATGAATGTTTAGGCAGATTTATTGAGTGTTTTGTCATTTAAAATGTATAGACTTTTATGTTACTGTGATTTTAAATAGGCTTTAAACCTAATTAATTGTTTTGATTGAATGTGCAATTTGATTGGTGGAGGGAAGCTTAAGATATGATTTGTATGTGTATACTGTGATGATGTTCTGTTCAGTTAGGACAAAATTGCTTAGTATTTTATAGTTGTAGTGATTAAAATCGTTTTGCTTCATGGTCAGCTTATTATTTTATTGTATTTTGATCAAGTATTTAACCATTCTTATCACAGTAGTTAAAGAGTACAAATTGCCTGTGGGAAAATTAGTGGTAACAAATATGGAAAATGTTGTCTCCTGTTACACTCAGTCACTATCTTCCTTCATAGAGCAGAGCCTGTGGTTACCACATCTGACCTCCATACTTAAGGAGCTCTGCCACAAGGCCCTACTCCTAGAAAGTTTACAGAGAATTCTGTCATTGTATAATTTAAGGCTATTTTTTACTGAATTTTGTCATTATATAATGTAAGCACATTTTTACTGATAATTTTTCATTGTATAATGTAAGCACTTTTATCATGAAGAACCTTACTGTGTATTAACTCAATCAGCTAAGTACTTGCCTGCTGTGTGATTAAAAGTCTCTGTGAAATAGTCCATGCACTCTAAGGACCTCTTACTAAGTTGGCCACAGTCCCCTTTTTCTTAACCAGTATGCTACACATCATATGCTGGTTATTTAGCCTCAGGAAATAACAGAAAAACTTTTAATTTGGTATCTATTTGTTAATTGCTTTTTACTGGCTATAAAATGATCTCAGTTTAATTTGACCTGAGGGTGGGAAGTTATACCTCCTGGCTATAATATCATATTTAATGACAATATAAAGAAGAAAGGTGGTGGTATTGCTGTAATATTTCCCATCACCTACCACATTTCCCCTTACAGCAAACCAATACTAAAATTCAATTCAAACAGAGAAATAGGTATGGCACTGTGATTAAATGTCCTTAGGCACAACTGAGCATTAAATAAAATAAAAATGAATAAACAGTACAAAGGGACACACGGCAGTAAAATGTAGATTAAAATGTATATAAATTTTAATGGTAAGCACTTTCACAGCCAAAGGCTGGTACTTCTTCAAACCATTTAAAAGAAACTTAATGTAATATTTAAATACAAAAACTAATTGTTATCAATTAAGTCATTAAAAAATCCTATAAGAATACAAGTCATTATACACATCCTATCAAAACATCTATAAAATAACTGCAAAAGCATATAAAGCTATTTAAAAAAGATCAAAATAAATCACATCCATGCTGTATAAAATGTAGTATATAAAAAATTTGTTATCGTAAGGTGCATGCTTCTAAATTCAGTTTAAGCAGAACCTTACCATTTAATGCAGGAGATTTATCTGCACGTAATTTAATAATCCAGTTTACCTCATGCCTTTCAGTCAAGTTATTAAAATCACCTAGATGTGGAGTCTCTTGTCAGACATTTTATAAACATAAAGGTGAAGACATGTCCTTCACCAAATTCAGTATTATGTTTAGCTAAAGCACTCCTATCAGCGTCACGTCAAGTAGGCAAGATATGCTACTACAAACAAGAGGCACTGTTCCCTGCGGAGGCTGTAATTTCTGTGATGTACTTTTTTACATCTTGTTTTGAAGAAGGTTTTTAAGTTTAAGGTTATAGCTACTTGCTCAACTAGGAATGTTATTTACTTAGCTGTCTGCAGGGCATGTTGCTCTTTTTATGTGGGTAAGACTAACCTTTCAATATTTGAACAGATAAGAGAACGTATGACAGCTATAAATAAGCATGACATTGATAGGAGTGCTTTAGCTGAATAAAATACACATAATATTGAATTTGGTGAAGGACATGTCTTCAACTTTATGGTTATTGAATGTTTGACAGAGAGCCCATCTCTAGGTGATTTTAATAACTTCAATAACTTCAATATAAAATGTAATGTAATTTAAAAAATCAGTTAAATTCATGCCTGCTGTGTGATTGAAAGTCTCTGTGAAATAGTCTGTGCATGCTAAGGACCTCTTACTTAAGTTGGCTACTGTCCCCTTTTTCTTGACCGGTATGCTGTACAGTATATGTTGGCTATTTAGCCTCAGGACGTGACAGAAAAACTGTTTTAATTTGGTATCTCTTTGTTAATTGCCTTCTACTGGCTGTAAACCGATTGATCTCAGTTTAATTTGACCTGAGGGTGGGAAGTTATACCTCCTGGCTATAATATCAGCTGCAGTGACCATATAAAGAGGAAAGGTGGTGGTATTGTTGTAACATTTCCCAACACCTACCACATTTCCCCTTACAGAAACCAATACTAAAATTCAGTTCACCAGAGCTTCATATTGCTTTCCTCAAAGTAAACAATTATAAACAAATATGAATTCCTATCCTTTACTTCCCTCTTGGCGACAGTATAGCTGTACTGGAAGATATCCTGTACTGGATATCCATAACATTTCCACAAGAAAAAAAAAAAACACTAGGTGATGTGAATGTCAATTGGTTGGGCATAAACTGTAACTCCCCTACATCTAGCATGAATGTGTATGGTTTCACACAGTTAATTAACAGCCCTACACTTTATAGCAGGACATCAAATTCCCTATTAGACTGGATCTTAGCATCAGACCCTAGCAAATACTCCACCACAGGTACAATGTCAGACTCTCTCAGTGATCATCTCCCAGTCTATACAACCAACTAACCAATACAAAAAGAGCAGCAACAACGATATTTGAAGAGAAATACAGTCAAAGGAATCTGGATACGGAAAACTTCACAATACCAAAAATAAGAAGACAAAGTGGAAAAGTAGAAAAAGAGATTAGTAATGGAGAAGTCAAAGAAATAGAAACTGCGGTTATGTAGCAGCTGCAAAGAGAATGATTCAGTGTAGAAAATTGAATGCAGAAAGCACCGCAACAGGATAGATCAATGGATATCCAAATGAAGGGGAAACCAGTGCAACAGGAAGCAATTGGTCAGGTGCCATATTGAGATATTTTGGAGCCTTCCACAGGAAGCCAGTATAAATGTTCACTTGAAGCTAGACAACTAGGAAAGGAACAGGAAACTGTGGAAACTGATTCAGTCAATGTTGAGAAGTGATAGGCCAGTGAATTCCCATATGACAGAGCAACAGATGGCACAGGATGAAATTGAAGAGAATGTGCCACAGGAAGATGCTATAGAATCTTCTATAGAATGCCCACAGGAAATGGAAAACAAGGGATGTGCCCTCAGTTTGGAAGAAAATGAGCTCAGAGAAGAGTTGCTTGATTTAATGGACATGGATAGATATATTAAGATCAATGAGAGAAATAGACTGCAGAAAGTCAATAAAACCCAAAAAGTAAGAAGTCTGATAAAACAAATGAATGCAGTAACTAGGACTGTGCATAGAGATCCATGTGATATAACAGAAGTAAACAGGATAGATTACTGTACTGCTAAATTAATAACTGATAAAGTTCCACCACAAGATCACAGGGTAGTGAGGAAAAGGAAGGGGAGAAAATGAATACCATCCTGGAAGCATCGAGTAGAGAAAACTATAAAGCAATTAAGACAAGAAGTGTCACTGTTAGAAGATTATAGAAGAGGGAATAGATCAACAAAAATACGAAGAAAAATAGATGTGATTAAAGCAATGCACACTATTAGAACAGACCAGGATCTATCATACACTATTGCAAATAAACTAAACATTTCAGCACAGGCGGAAAAACTTAGAAGATGCTCAAATAAATATAAGGGAAAAGTACAAAATAAACAATTTATTGATGACCCAAAAAAAGTTTTATAGAAAATTGGGAAATAAGGTAAAAGGAACTGAAAGACCACCAAAAAACGAGGAAGTAGATACATTTTGGAGAAGTATCTATGAAGATCCTGTGGAACATAACAAAGACGCTAAATGGATAGAATAAGTAAAAGAAAGAATAAGAAGTTTAAAGGTACAGGATATGAAATGGGATGAAGTAACACCCAGAGAGATTGAAACAAAGTTAAGAAAAGCCTCTAACTGAAAAAAACCCAGGCCCAGATGCAGTACCTAACTTTTGGTTAAAAGTAATAACATCTTTGCACAAAGATTTAGCCATGAGTAGGAACTATTTATATGCGCATCCCAAACAGACACCACACTGGCTAACAACAGGCAAAACAATGCTCTTACTTAAGAGTGAACCTGCAAGCTACCCTAAAAATTATAGACCAATAACTTGCCTTCTGACGACGTATAAACTATACATGGGAATTGACGCCGGCAGAGTTTATAGTCATTTAGAAGAAAACTCAATTATGGTAGTAGAACAAAAGGGCAATAAAAGAAAGTCATATGGAACAAAGGATCATTTGTTGTTAAATAAAGTTATAGTAGAGAACTGTAAAAAGGGGAAGAATCTAAGTATGGCATGGATTGACTACAAAAAAGCATTTGATAGTATCCCACATTCATGGATAAAAGAGTGCTTAAAAATGTACAAGATATACGTACACAGATTGATTACATTACAGAAACCATGAAACAATGGCAGACCACTTTGCAATTAAGCCATGATAAAGGACAGATGATTATCCCAGGGATAAAAGTTCAAAGGGGGATATTGCATGGTGACTGTCTGTCACCATTGCTATTCTGCCTTGCCTTTAATCCATTAAGCTGTTTACTTAACAGCTTAGGCCATGGCTACAATTTGGTTCCTAGAAAACAACAAAGTCTAATGACTTCTCATCTTCTCTGTCGATGATTTAAAACAGTATAGCTCATCAAATGAGGAACTGAAAGCACAGCTGCAGGTTGTCAAAACTTTTTCAGATGATATTAGAATGTCATTTGGTGTTGAGAAATGTGCAAAACCAACCTTTAAAGCAGGAAAACTGCAGTACCAGGAAAACATCAGTTTGGAACAAGAATGTGATATAAAAGAACATGAGCAAGAGGGAGTGTATAAATACTTAGGAATTGATGAAGGGCTTTCACACATATCTACTGACCTCACAAGATCCAAATGTAGTGAAAGTTTTGAAACATGAGGAGAATAAATCTAAGATAACTTCTGTGCTTAATTTAGCAGAAGCATGTCAACGTCAAGCAGGAATGAAAATCAAACCAGAAATAGATTAAAAAACAGGCAGCAACTGAATGTGCCAAAAAACGAAAGAAAGAATATAAGGTGAAGGACCAGATAAGAAGACAAGAAATGTGGAAAAAACATAAATATAGTTGCAAGTATAGAAAACTTCTGGAAAAGCCTCATGTTGATCAAGACCGAACGCAGGAATGGTTAAGGAGAGGCAAATTCAAACCATGAAATGAAAGATTAATATTGGCAGCCCAAGAGAGTGGGCTACATACACTCTGGTTTACAAATTCCACTGAACATGTGGGAGAAAAAGACAAATGTAGGTTTTGTAAAACCGAATTGGAAACAGTCACACACCTTGTTGCTGGTTACGACACACTAATGGCAGAAGGACTGTACACTGAACGGTATAATAATGTGGCAAGACTGTTGTACTGGGGATTGTGCAAACATTATGGTACTGAAGTAGCTGAAAAACACTGGAAACATGAGCCACAAGGCATCATAGAAAATGATGAAGTTTACATTACATGGGATCATCCCATTACCAACAGTTCAAAAGATAGATGCTAGAAAACTGGATGTAGTGGTCCAAGAAAAGTAGACAAAAGTAGCAGTGATCATTGAAATCACCACACCCAGTGACTATAGTGTCTTGTGTACAGAGAGACACAAAGTAATAAAATGCCAGGATCTGCCGGCAGAAATGAGAGCAATGTGGAAAAAAGATACCCAGACAGTTCCTATAGTAGTAGGAGCAACGGGTCTTATAAAAAAGAATTTACAATCAAATTTAGATATGTTACCCATCTATGTAACCCCGTATGAATTGAAGAAGGAGTCATTACTGGGCACATTGCCGATGCTGCGAAGAGCACTTTTGGCTGACATCAAAAATTGAAACAACACTAATTTCATGATCTGTAATCATACTTTGACTTAGGAATGGGGTCCATTCTCATCATGGAGTTAGAAACCCAAAACATTTGGAGAAATTAGAAAAAACAGACATGTCACACATCTAGTTAAACAGCATATTTATAAAATTACATGCAACCTTCCCAAGTTTAACCCAGAAATGTTCATTACTATACTGTCATCTATTAACTGTAACTTCCTAAAAATCCTTTCCTTAGACAATGCTGCAACTGAATTCAGTACAACTTTTCTAAATGTCCTAAATACCCTAGCACTTCCTAGAAAGAAGGGACTAGAAACAAGTAATGCAATTTGGCTATCTAAAAAGAGTAGAATGCTAATGCACGATAGTGAAAAAACATGCAAAGAATTTCAAAAATATAAAACACAGTATCTTAAAGGCTTCAGAATGCTTCACAATCATACTAAAAAAAACAAATAAATGAAGACAAAAAACTATACTATAATAACTTTCAGAGTAATTTTAAACATGACCCTAAAAAAATTTGGACATCCGTTAAAGAAATGGTATCTATATCAGAAGATCAAATTTTCAAAACTTCGAATCTGATATGGTCGACACCATATGATTGAAGTCTTGAAACTTTGAATCTTTTAACGGAGATCTTTGTACAGTGCGGAAAGGCAAGATTTCCCTTTTCTGCACTGTAGTGCGATCTCAGAGTTGGTATATTTAAGTAGCAGGGGGTGTGGGGTTGCAGGGCGGCTTGCTCCCCTGCTTAGAGTGTTTAAATGTTTTGTTTTTGTAGGTTGTTGTGTTTTATTACATTTTCGATGTTTCAAGACTTCAATTATATGGTGTCGACCATATCAGATTCGATGTTTTGAAACTTCGATAATGTAATATAGACCCAAAGAAATCTTACATCTCAGCCAAAAATTCAATCCAAACCCATCTCCCAGTAACCCACCACTTGAAACTGCAATACAGTTCAACTCTTATATCATAGATAGTATAGCATCTCTAACTAAGGATTCCTCAACATCTAATCCCAACCCTGTCCAACAGCCACATATCATCACATCCTCTTTCATCTTCAAGCCTGTGCCTACATCCTGTATAAAACTACTTTTAAACAAACTTAAACCATGTTCTTCCTCAGCTGATGACCTTCCAAGCAAGTACCTAAAAATAACAGCCAATAACAATGAAAAGAGAAACTCAGAACACAGGAATACTTGCCATTTGAAATGAATTTTAATAGCACAGATCTCTTTGTGGATTTTAAATTTGTTCTTTACATTTGGTTTTTAGCCAACAGCAATGCCTATCCTGTCTCAATCCTTATAAATGGGTCAGTCCAGGAATCCCACATTCCCTTTCTCTGGAAAACGTTACACATTATCCCATTGCACAAAGGAGGAAATTCAACAGAGATTAATACCTTTAGACCCATAGCAATCTTATCTCCCCTTGCCAAAATACTTGAAAAATGTATTCAAAAACAATTGCTAGATATATATACTGTTGATAAAGCTAGAGATAACAGCAAACTATCTTCCTTATTTCTAGACTTGTCTAAAGCCTTTGGCACAGTTTGTGACAACAAACTTTTACTTCATGTGTCCTCACTAGGTCTTTCTCAGCCCACCCTTGTGTCATTCAAAAGCTACCTGTCCAATAGATGTCAGTAAAATGGCACTCCACACTCTATCATTACTTCCCAGTCACCACCTGTGTACCTCAAGGTTTTATCGTCCGTCCCCTCCTCTTTAATATTTTCACTAAGATTCTCTATACATTCACACAACAGGCCACCCTAATACAATACTCAGATGATTCCACTCTCATTTGCCTAGCTGACGACATGGTACGCCTACAAAAAAATTACACAGAAAGCTAGCATGGCTTCATAACTCAAAACTCATGTTCAGCCCAACAAAGACAAAACTACTATTTTTTATCCCTCTCTCATGAACAAAAAAAAAAAAAAACAAAATTTAAAGTCCTCTTTCTTGATAATACAACCAGTGAAGTCACTTCTCATAACAAATTATTAGGGGTGATAGTGGATGATAATCTTGCATTTCACCTACACACAAAATTGCATAAGAAAAACTCATCAAAAACTAGAGATGCTTTACAGAGACAAAAACTTTCTCACTGATGCAACTAAAACTACACTTGCCACTGTTTATCTCCTCCCCACACTTCATTGTGGTGCTCCTTATCAACCTCCAGGCTTTACAAAAAGTTTCTAAATTTGCAGCAAAACTCCCTTTCAGAACCCACCACTGTATAGCACTATAAAACTTAAATTGGTTAGAATTGCCTCATCAGCTAACATATACACAGCTTCTTACCACCTATAAAATTATCCAGCATCCATCTGCTTTGTCCAGCACTAAAAAACATTCTACACAACTTTGTTTCCATTTGGTTATTGTGATCCAGCCACCAAAGACTTCTATCTGTCTGCAAGCCTATCAAATCTGCTGGGCAATGTCTGTATTCGTAGAAGGCTGCTAAGGCCTGTAACTCCTTACCTGTATCCATCATTTTAATACCCTCCCTTCCATCTTTCAAAACCATTCTGAAAGATTTCCTAGCTAAAATCTGGCTTTGGTCTTGCTCAGTCCCAGGATAAACTATATCCTTAAAGGGGCCAGGAGTTTAAATCTCAAAATGCACGCGCTCGAAGCACTCCTCAGTATGGAAAATGTCAACATCTGTGCAGTAACTGAAACCTGGTTCAAGGCTCCAGAGAGCACCCCAGCACTACTGGGCTACAACTCATGCCACACATTTTGGCCACAGAACACGGACCGAAACACAAAAGGAGGGGATGTATCCATATTCATCAAGGATACCTACACCTCCAGGTTAGTGGTGCAGCATGATACCTCTGAGATCATCCATGTACAACTAACATCGGGCAAATCTGCAATGCAAATTTTAGCCTGCTACAGATCACCCTCCATGACCCAGGACCACCAGTCCACCTTTCTGGAGACACTGGAAAACATGAATGTCCTACCGAACACCCTGATATTGGGCGATTTCAATTACCCTACCATTCACTGGGAAAACTACTCAACTAAAAAAACTCCCAGGCCCAGCGCTTCTTGGAATTCATCAACTCACATGCCCTGGATCAGCTGTAAACTCCCCTACCAGAGGTGAAAACATATTGGAACTGGTCATCACCAACATGGGCGACAGGTGTTCCACACGAGAGGTCAACCCATCACTGGTTAGATCAGACCATAAACTAATCACTCTGGATGTCCACACCCCACCACCACCCCAAACTAAGGAAACCACAGTAAAAAACTTTTCTAAAGCAGACTTCACCTTAATTAAGACAGAGGTGGTAAGTTTCACAGCCTGTAAAACCGAATTGGAAACAGCCCATTGGCTGGTTCCCGACAATTCCACTGAACATGTGGGAGAAAAAGACAAATGTAGGTATTGTAAAACCGAATTGGAAACAGTCACACACCTTGTTGCTGGTTACGACACACTAATGGCAGAAGGACTGTACACTGAACGGTATAATAATGTGGCGAGACTGTTGCACTGGGGATTGTGCAAACATTATGGTACTGAAGTAGCTGAAAAACACTGGAAACATGAGCCACAAAGCATCATAGAAAACAATGAAGTTTATATCACATGGGATCACCCATTACCAACAGTTCAAAAGATCGATGCTAGAAAACTGGATGTAGTGGTCCAAGAAAAGTAGACAAAAGTAGCATTGATCATTGAAATCACCACACCCAGTGACTATAATGTCTTGGGTACAGAGAGAGACACAAAGTCATAAAATACCAGGATCTGCAGGCAGAAACGAGAGCCATGTGGAAAAAAGATACCCAGACAGTTCCAATAGTAGTAGGAGCAACGGGTCTTATAAAAAAGAATTTACAATCATATTCAGATATGTTACCCATCAGTGTAACCCCGTATGAATTGCAGAAGGAGTCATTACTGGGCACATTGCCGATGTTGCGAAGAGCACTTTTGGCTGACATAAAAAATTTAAACAATACTAATTTCATGATCTGTAATCATACTTTGACTTAGGAATGGGGTCCATTCTCATCATGGAATTAGAAACCCAAAACATTTGGAGAAATTAGAAAAAACAGACATGTCACACATCTAGTTAAACAGCATATTTATAAAATTACATGCAACCTTCCCAAGTTTAACCCAGAAATGTTCATTACTATACTGTCATCTATTAACTGTAACTTCCTAAAAATCCTTTCCTTAGACAATGCTGCAACTGAATTCAGTACAGCATTTCTAAATGTCCTAAATACCCTAGCACTTCCTAGAAAGAAGGGACTAGAAACAAGTAATGCAATTTGGCTATCTAAAAAGAGTATAATGCTAATGCACGATAGTGAAAAAACATGCAAAGAATTTCAAAAATATAAAACACAGTATCTTAAAGGCTTCAGAATGCTTCGCAATCATACTAAAAAAAACAAATAAATGAAGACAAAAAACTAAACTATAATAACTTTCAGAGTAATTTTAAACATGACCCTAAAAAAATTTGGACATCCGTTAAAGAAATCGTATCTATATCAGAAGATCAAATTTTCAAAACTTCGAATCTGATATGGTCGACACCATATGATCGAAGTCTTGAAACTTTGAATCTTTTAACGGAGATCTGTGTACAGTGCGGAAAGGGAAGATTTCCCTTTTCTATACTGTAGTGCGATCTCAGTGTTGGTATATTTAAGTAGCAGGGGGTGTGGGGTTGCACGGGGGCTTGCTCCCCTGCTTAGAGTGTTTAAATGGTTTGTTTTTGTAGGTTGTGTTTTATTACATTTTCGATGTTTCAAGACTTCAATTATATGGTGTCGACCATATCAGATTCAATGTTTTGAAACTTCGATAATGTAATATAGACCCAAAGAAATCTTACATCTCAGCCAAAAATTTAATCCAAACCCCTCTCCCAGTAACCCACCACTTGAAACTGCAATACAGTTCAACTCATATCATAGATAGTATAGCATCTCTAACTAA
This sequence comes from Protopterus annectens, assembly GCF_019279795.1. NCBI lineage: Eukaryota > Metazoa > Chordata > Ceratodontiformes > Protopteridae > Protopterus > Protopterus annectens. The sequence goes on from NC_056751.1 coordinate 804,843,675, forward strand.
GGATTCCTCAACATCTAATCCCAACCCTGTCCAACAGCCACATATCATCACATCCTCTTTCATCTTCAAGCCTGTGCCTACATCCTGTGTAAAACTACTTTTAAACAAACTTAAACCATGTTCTTCCTCAGCTGATGACCTTCCAAGCAAGTACCTAAAAATAACAGCCAATAACAATGAAAAGAGAAACTCAGAACACAGGAACACTCGCCATTTGAAATGAATTTTAATAGCACAGATCTCTTTGTGGATTTTACATTTGTTCTTTACATTTGGTTTTTAGCCAACAGCAATGCCTATCCTGTCTCAATCCTTATAAATGGGTCAGTCCAGGAATCCCACATTCCCTTCTCTCTGGAAAAAGTTACACATTATCCCTCTGCACAAAGGAGGAAATTCAACAGAGATTAATACCTTTAGACCTATAGCAATCTTATCTCCCCTTGCCAAAATACTTGAAAAATGTATTCAAAAACAATTGCTAGATATATATACTGTTGATAAAGCTAGAGATAACAGCAAACTATCTTCCTTATTTCTAGACTTGTCTAAAGCCTTTGGCACAGTTTGTGACAACAAACTTTTACTTCAAGTGTCCTCACTAGGTCTTTCTCAGCCCACCCTTGTGTCATTCAAAAGTTACCTGTCCAGTAGATGTCAGTAAAATGGCACTCCACACTCTATCATTACTTCCCAGTCACCATCTGTGTACCTCAAGGTTTTATCGTCCATCCCCTCCTCTTTAATATTTTCACTAAGATTCTCTATACATTCACACAACAGGCCACCCTAATACAATACTCAGATGATTCCACTCTCATTTGCCTAGCTGACGACATGGTACGCCTACAAAAAAATTACACAGAAAGCTAACATGGCTTCATAACTCAAAGCTCATGTTCAGCCCAACAAAGACAAAACTACTATTTTTTATCCCTCTCTCATGAACAAAAAAAAAAAAAATTTAAAGTCCTCTTTCTTGATAATACAACCAGTGAAGTCACTTCTCATAACAAATTATTAGGGGTGATAGTGGATGATAATCTTGTATTTCACCTACACACAAAATTGCATAAGAAAAACTCATCAAAAACTAGAGATGCTTTACAGAGACAAAAACTTTCTCACTGATGCAACTAAAACTACACTTGCCACTGTTTATCTCCTCCCCACACTTCATTGTGGTGCTCCTTACCAACCTCCAGGCTTTACAGAAAGTTTCTAAATTTGCAGCAAAACTCCTTTTCAGAACCCACCACTGTATAGCACTATAAAACTTAAATTGGTTAGAATTGCCTCATCAGCTAACATATATACAGCTTCTTACCACCTATAAAATTATCCAGCATCCATCTGCTTTGTCCAGCACCAAGAAACATTCTACACAACTTTGTTTCCATTTGGTTATTGTGATCCAGCCACCAAAAACTCCTATCTGTCTGCAAGCCTATCAAATCTGCTGGGCAATGTCTGTATTCGTAGAAGGCTGCTAAGGCCTGTAACTCCTTACCTGTATCCATCATTTTAATACCCTCCCTTCCATCTTTCAAAACCATTCTGAAAGATTTCCTAGCTAAAATCTGGCTTTGGTCTTGCTCAGTCCCAGGATAAACTATATCCTTAAAGGGGCCAGGAGTTTAAATCTCAAAATGCACGCACTCAAAGCACTCCTCAGTGTGGAGAATGTCAACATCTGTGCAGTAACTGAAACCTGGTTCAAGGCTCCAGAGAGCACCCCAGCACTACTGGGCTACAACTCATACCACACATTTTGGCCACAGAACACGGACCGAAACACAAAAGGAGGGGATGTATCCATATTCATCAAGGATACCTACACCTCCAGGTTAGTGGTGCAGCATGATACCTCTGAGATCATCCATGTGCAACTAACATCGGGAAAATCTGCAATGCAAATTGTGGCCTGCTACAGATCACCCTCCATGACCCAGGACCACCAGTCCACCTTTCTGGAGACACTGGAAAACATGAATGTCATACCGAACACCCTGATATTAGGCGATTTCAATTACCCTACCATTCACTGGGAAAACTACTCGACTACAAACTCCCAGGCCCAGCGCTTCCTGGAATTCATCAACTCACATGCCCTGGATCAGCTGTAAACTCCCCTACCAGAGGTGAAAACATATTGGACCTGGTCATCACCAACATGGGCGACAGGTGTTCCACACGAGAGGTCAACCCGTCACTGGTTAGATCAGACCATAAACTAATCACTCTGGATGTCCACACCCCACCACCACCCCAAACTAAGGAAACCACAGTAAAAAACTTTTCTAAAGCAAACTTCACCTTAATTAAGACAGAGGTAGTAAGTTTCACAGCCCCCACGCTAAAGGATAATGCTGCCCAAGATGCAGAAACCTTTACAAATGCACTCTATGAGCAACTACAAGGATGCATGGATTGTGCCATCCCTAGCAAAACCAAGACTCACTCCTCTAAGAGAAGGAAACCAGTTTGGTGGACCCCTGCCATAAACAGGCTATACAATAGGAGGAAACTAGTTCAGAAGAAAAGCAAATCCCAAGAAGGAAAGATATCCCTGATCAGTATCAATAAGAAACGAAGGTCCCTCGTGAAATCATCCAAGGCTAACTTGCTATTTTGCTGCTACTTAAAACCAGACTAGGGCAGTGGGTAGAGTGGTGGTCAGCAGTGCAGCCCATCTGAAGTGTCACACTTGTCTGTGTGGTCTGTCTTACTTATTAAGCAATCTGAGGTAGAATTGTTTGTTTTATAGCTTGGTCTAGGGAGAAGACATTCCCGGGGATTCAATAAACTCCATGCAGGAATAGTGCTATTCCTGCACGGAGTGAACCGTGTCCATTTAGCCATAGCTTTAACAGCAGCATGTCCTGCATATTCATGAAGGCATGCTACTGCTAAGGTTAACAGCCATGAGCAGTGAACGAGTGCAGGAGGTGTGTTTAAGTAGTGCACAGACATTGAACATGCCCCCTACACTCAGAAAGTGCCTTACAGCCCTTTCAAAGGTATTTCAGTGTCTGCAGACATCGAAATGAAATTAAAATGAGTATGTCAGTGTCTGTGGACACTGAAATAGCTAGGGGAGCATGAAACAATGCAGGGGGGTGTCTGACAGGTTCTGTCATACATGCCCTGCATTGTAAAAGTGTCATATGGCCATAGCCCTGAACTGTACAGGTTTCTGCAGAATGCCCAGATGCATGCCTCACATACATCTCACCCTCCCAGAGCAATAAAGAAGTACAAAGCCATAAGTAATGGGGGGACAAAGCCATAAAAATAGGGACACATTTTAAATATTGCACTGACACACTTGAAAGCTGATAGAATAAAATGTTTGCAGTAGGACAGACTTCCTGCAGGGTATAAAAATTGAAACACAAATGTCTGCCATGTTAAAGCGCCGTACAACCATAGCAATTAACTGTACAGGTTTCTGCAGAATGCCCTGATGCCTGCCTCTCATACATCTCACCCTCCCAGAGCAGTAAAGCAGTACAAAGCCATAAATAATGGAGGGACAAAGCCACAAAAATAGGGACATATTTTAAACACTGCACTGACAAACCCGAAAGCTGAAAGAATAAAAGGTTAACAGTAGCACAGACCTCCTGAAGGGTATGAAGACTGAAACACAAATGTCTGCCATCTGAGAGTGCCGTACAGCCATACCCCTCAGCTGTACAGGTGTCTGCAGAATTCCCAGATGCCTGCCTCACATACCTGTCAACCTCCTAGAGTAACAAAGCTGTACAAGGCCATAAATAGTTAAAAAATATTTTTTTCCCTACTAAGGTATGTTTAAGTGTAGCTGAGCGGGTGTGTACATTATGGCCTTCTCCCCAGCAATGCTTAAAACCCCCAGAGGAGATAAATAAAAATATACAGCAGAAATCCTAATGCTGGGATAGTGCAGTGGTTAGAGTCCTGGCTTTGTAGATAGGCGTTCATGGTTTGAGTACCAAGACAATCACTTTATTTTTAAATAGGAAAGCAGTGTTAAAATTATTATCATTTTTTTTTTTTGTAAATGATGTAGTAAGTGATATTTGTCAACCAAGGTAGTATAGCTGGTCTAAAATGGAAGTGTGAGTGCATATAACATGTGAAACCACCCATGTATGCATAAGTGTCCCATACAGTATAGTTACACCCCTTGGTAATGTAAAGAAAGCACATAGAGGGACGTAATGTAAAGTAAATCATATACACTTACTAAACAAAGTCATTATTCTAATACATCTAAAAATTAAAAGTGAGCAATCATTAGCAGTGCTCAGCTATGCTTAGCCAGTTTAAGCAATGCTTAGATGTGAATGCTAAGCAACAGTCAGCTCAGCTAAGTGGATTTACGCACAGTTAATCAGTGCTCAATATTTCCCCTTTAAGCATTACTAAAACTGGCTTAGCAGGTTTGCACACCAGTAAGCTGTGCTCAACATTTTCAAAATCGATCAGTGATGGCAAAGGGCGGGAATACGGCCTTATTTAAACCGCAGAAGCAGAAACACAGTCAGTGCCTGTTATATATAGTTCAACCTGTGCAGGAACCATGGCTGGTGTAGGTGAGAGTTTGCACTTTAGGGTGCAGCGCTGGGGCCCTGTGGAGTCCAGGGTCATGGCTGGACTCCTCTTAAGTAACCAGGATGAAAGACTGCTGCAGGGCCAGTACCAGGGCTCACAATATAAAGTGGAGACCTGGGACAGTCTCGCTCATGATCTTACCAGTGCTATTGGCATCCCTGAACTGGTAAGCAGGTCTGGCACCACTATGCCAACCTAAAGTGGAGGATGGAGGCACACTTGGACCAGTGGATCCAAAATGTCAGGGACAACTGTGCTCCAGCAGTTTGTAAGTATCACAGGTATAGGTGTACCAAATTCTAGCCTGAGGATGTGATAGACAGGTATGCATAATGTTTGTTTTTCTCCCCTACAGCTGTAGCAGAGAAGCTAGTAACATTGAAGCCCATGTCGACAGACTGCTGAGGCTGTGCAGACAGGCTGGTGAGTAAAAATCTATTTTGCAGTATATTGTGCAAATAACTAAGAAAGAGTACATTGAGTAGTGCTAGTAGGTATACTGTTACTGTGTTAACTGAATGAATAAATAAAGTATGTCTGACTAATATTGATCTGAAGTAAACATCTATAACACAAACTGTTGTGTTTACTCTGGTATGTTGCTGTAGACTTAGATTGGAGCTGTAAAACAAGATATAAATGCCCTGTGTTAACCTTTGCTTTCCAGATTGTAGTAATTCAAAGGATTAATGCACAGTACACTATCTATCATGCATGCATAACAGGATTACAAGTTCAGACTGTCTAACCAAAAGACTAATAGGCAGAAACCAGTGAAACAAGAAACAGCAGTTCCCCAGTAGCTCAGTGTGATGAGAAATAGCGTAGTTTTTATTCTGCACACCCAGACACGGTTCAAATCCAGGGAGTGGTACTAAGATGCGTGCATGTCTTCACACAAGGAATCAGGAATATATGTAAAAACAGTCAGGCAGTGTTAACGGATATTTTTTCATGGGTCTTACAGGTAAGGAAATGTTGGTAGTAGCTGTATGAAGTGTATACTAATAAACTGTGTAGAACTCTTCATCTGCACCAACACATGCCTGCAAATGACAGCAGGAAAGGTACATACAACATGCACACTTCCTGATACATGTCTCTCTATGCTGTCATGGCTAGTGCTCACTGCTGCCAATAACCCTGGGCACAGATAGAAAACCAGTTGAAGTATGCTAGTAGCACACTCACTTAATTGCAGTTCAGGGAACCCCTCCTGGGCCAGACATGTAACCTGACATGTACGAGTCCCCTCTAGTCATGTACCCGGAATTGTCACAGTTTGCCCCATACCATTTCAGGCTGACAGTTTAATAGGTATGTTTGTGCTAGAGAAGCTATGGGTCATAGGTAGATGTAAAGTGAGAGCGGATCCATAGAGTATTGAGCAGTACTGTTGTGGAAAATAGAAGCATAAACCATTGTTAATGGACTTTTTGTCTCTCCCCCACCCCTCATCTGCATCAATAAGTATTATTCATATACTATTGTTATGTTGTTATCCAAACCTAGTAGTAGAATTTGTGTTCTATTCTTGTTCATATATTTGATTGGTTGCATGTTAACGTACCTTGCTCAAATACCATTGTTGGTGGCCTGTTGCCGTCAATGTTACTGGCATGCTGTTACAATGCATACTGTTGTTGCATTTATGCATGTGTTCTGTTTGCTATGCAACTGTTTCAGATCTGTTTTATGGGGTTAATTAGAACACCCATGCATGCTGTTATAACCAACGTTGAAATGTGTTGTGCATTACTAACCAACATATTCTGTAAAACCTCAACATCATAGCACATTTGGAAAGGCAGATTGCCAGCAGATCCACCTGTCCTGCCTCATCTGGCCATGGCACTGGGCCCCAGCACGTCTAGGACCCAACACAGTACTTTCTTGCCTGCTGGTCCTGTACTACCTTTGGGTGGAACCGCCTCAGGAGATGGGGCCCACCCCCCCGGGAGCGGGCACGGACAGGAGCCTGTCACCTGCAGTCAGTTCTGGGGTTTGTTGCACAGCGCCATCTGAGCAGAGTTGGGTGGGAATCTGCACCAGATTGAGGGCCACCTGGCGCACCTCAAGGGGCAGACCACCCTCCTGTCCAGCCCCCAGCACAGCCACCTTCGGGGCCGTGAAGGTGCAGTGGTGACTACCTATGGGTGGGGACCTCACTTTCACTGTATCCATTTGGGGGCTCATGGGCTTCGGATTCCCAACCACCCTCCATGTCAAAGATGTTTACACCCCTGGTGTGTCATATATTACCTCTGTCTGCTGTCTTGTCTGTCTGCAAATGCAACATAGCCTACCCAGCTTACCTCCCCAAACATACCTACAGCCCTTCCCCAACATCCCACTCTCACCTTAAAAAAAAGGGCATCTGTCCCGCAAAAAAAAATTTGCCCCATACATAGCTCTACATTTTTCCGCCCGTGTACAATGAAACTAATCAATCAACCAACAAATTATTCTGTAAATGTCTGTCTCCAACACACCTCCCTGCGGGGTGTGTGGCTTTAAGTTCCAAATTCTACATATCATTCACAGCTGTTGCTGCAGAAGAAATGTAGAGCTATGGTCCTTCCCTACACCCATACTGCACATCCCTAGCTGATTTTCCTAATGTTTTACCCCCTGCTTTCCCCCATTTCACCACTTTCCTATTAACCTGTTTTCTTTTCTTTAATGAAAATTATCATGGGTGTAAGTGAAGCTAACAGGGCTTAACCATCTGTTAACATCACTTAGCTCCTTGCAAAACCATGCAAATCTGCCTTACAACTGCCTTAATCATGCTGTCTTCATCAGCTGTTGTTCTGCCCACCCAAGTCTTGAACCCTGAATGCTGTGCACTACAATCACAGCAATGTACCACTACATCATCTGAGCTTTTGGAATCTGTGCTGCTTTTACAAACATATCATGTATTCTGGTCATTTAACATTAATGAAAAAAGTCATCACTTCAAAGTCTGGAACTCAGGATGCTGTGCACTACAGTCACTGCAACATACCTTTACACCCTCTGAGTTGTATGAATTTGCAATGTTTTTATAAACATATCATGCACAACAATCATTTAACATAAGGGAAAATTATATATCCATAATACTGTTTTTTATATAGATATATATGTGTGTGTGTGTGTGTGTGTGTGTGTGTGTGTGTGTGTGTGTGTGTGTGTGTGTATATATATAGACATAGATATATATATTTATATATAGACATATGTATAAATATATATGTGTATGTATATATATATATATATATATATATATATATATCTTTATATATATATATATATATATATATATATATAGAGAGAGAGAGATAACCAACCTCTTACTGCAAGACATCTGCAAAAAACCTGACAAAGTGGGGGTATAAAGGGCAAACAATAGTGACATCTTTGAAATATGGCTGTTGTACATGTAGAAATCTGCTAGAATGGCATGATTTGCTTTAACATACAATTTCAGATAGATTCCAGGTCTGAAACACAAATGAATGTCATCATTTACTGATGTCAGTGCTCACATCATCCCAGTGATTTCTCAGAAACCCACAAATGTTATGAGCAGCAGACCAGACATTACAGCCACGCATCTGGACAGTGTCTGGACATCTGGACAGTGGCAAGGTATGACCGCAGGTATGCAACAGAAGGGAAAAATCTGTGACAGCTGCCAACCATGTCACCCAGCATCTTCTGAAGACCAATACAACACTACCCCAAATCAGCTCTGGGCAATTACCCATGTATATCTAAATATATCATGCACTACAGGGACGGAACTGTAGTGAAAAGCAGATAGTGGTGCAAAAATGACCACCCACAACCATTTGCACTACAGTCACAGCAACATACCAGTACCCCAAATGAACTCTAGAGTGGAACGACAGTTTGAACAAACATATCCTGATTGCCAGTCACACACTACACCAACACATACTGGCCCAACTCAAAGTGTACTGGGAATCCTGAGGTGTTGCAGGACATTTCTCAGTCTGCCCCTACAAACATACACACCTGATAGACCACCAGCAGCTGTAGCATCATGCACAGTCAGATAGAAAAAGGATCTATGACACTCACTACTGTCCCTATTCAGCCCAACAAACATCTACACACAACACCGCTACACAATCTTGGCAGTCTGTTCACAATGGCCAGACATACATAACTCTCATATGTAAAGATTTCCAGAGAATGTCCAGGGTATGAGACCATATTCATAGCCACTGCCACATACCACTTCCAGGACTCTGCTAAGTCACTGGGATGATACCTGGAGTGCAGTGACTAAAAGATGATATACCATACCTCTGAACCTCTTATTGCAATACATCTGGACAAAGCATGACATACTTGGGGGATAGGGAGCTGGAAAGAGGGACATATCTCGCATAATGGTGTTACAAACTGAAACAGTTGCTGATGTCACAGGCTTTGTTGTAACATAACATCCCTGAAGGATATGATGTCTAAAACACCAATCGATGTCAACAGTTAATAACTACAATCCTCACATTATCCTACTGATTCCACAAAAACAGACGCTGTCTGAGGAACAGACCAAACATAACAGGCAAACCTCTGAGCAGTCTGTGGGCATCAGAACAGTTGAGAAGTATGTCAGAGACATATCACTGTTAGACACCACGTCATGCAGAAAATGCATGCACAGATGAACCCTGTTAATCTGGCAACCCTCTATGTGTATAACAGTACTAGTGACTTACAATATGTACCCAATTCAGGAGCTTAGTCCCCCATGTTGCTGGGCTGTCTCCACATGTCCTGTCCTGAGAAGTATTCCCACCTACTGTCTGTGAAGCTGTAACTCCCGCACCTCCATAGTGGCCTCCACACAGGCAAGGAAAAGGAGCAAGGCCCACATGAAGGAAGTAATTGTAGCACTATGCTCCTGTGGCATTGGCAAATGGAAAGATAACACAGCTGCTCTGGATGCAAGTAGGAAACACCGATTGATGCACAGGCCATCACCTGCTGATGAGCAGTACCTACAAAAGGCAAGCTGCTGTCTATGCAACACAGGTCTGAACCCGTCTACACAAAGACAGACTGTGACTACACAAACATAACTATTTGCATTGTTCTGAGGAAACTGTTCAGCACTTTAACAGAATGTCAGTCATGTAAGCTTTTAATGGAATGCAGAAGGGGGATGCAATGATGTCAAATGGGACATTAAACACTAGGCCACAACAAGACCTGCTGGACTCACATGCTGCTGTCCAGCATCTATGGCCATTCCCGCTTGCTCTGTCAACATTGACATGGAGCACATCTCTGGCCCCTGAGTCACCCCAGCAAAGGTCAGCTCATGTATGACTACTACTTAAGTGTCTGTTGTCCAGTACTGAGTGTCACTGATAGGCCAGCTACCTGGGATGGTGTAATTATTCATATGTCACCTGTGAATGCTACTCTGATACATATGCTTGTCTTACAAATTCTGAGACATATACAGGGTATGGGCATACTACACAACAGGTGTAGATGTGTGTGTTGAACTGTATGTGATATACTGAGCCCATACCTGACAACTGTCCATAGTTTTGCAGACTGGCCACATGTCTGCCTCATATTTGTAGTCAATGCATCAGACAGTTGTGTATTGTCTGGTACATCAATGGCAAGTCACTACATATTAGCATACGTTTGATTGTCAGATGTCATATTCTGCCGAGTAGACCTGTGAATGCAACACCATCTTTGCCGGCAACTAAGTGTGTTTCAGATAGATTCATAAAGTAACATTATTTACTGTCCTTTGCCCACACTGATGTGTGCCTTTGTGCAAATGTCTTGCTCTAACAGGAGCTAGTTGTCTTACCATGAAACCCATGTCAATGCAAGTGTACCTGGGCCGGTAGGATGCCGACATTTATGCAGTCACTGACACCTGATTTGTAGCTGTGGAGGGTGCACCAGCTTTGCCATGTCAGTCACCCCATCTTATGTTTAGACCACAAATGGAGGCCTGCAAAGCCACAGGAGGTGGAGTGTTGAACATTAGCATACACATACACTCCTCCAAGCTGGCCAAACAGTATGACACATTGGAGACAGCCTGAGTGTAGTTAACAGCTGACAAAACACCTACTCAAATCATGCTAGCTACACGCCTCCAACCTTGACTATGGACACTCACCACACCTATTGGGACCTGCTGGAATCTGTCAGGATTCGGTCATCTACCCTGCTCCTGGGTGACTTCAAATACCCAACCATAGTGTGCATGACCTATGCCACCTGAGCATGAACGCACATAGATTCCTTGGCTTTGCCAATGGCAAGGTAGTGGATCAGCCAGTCAACACTCCTACGGCAGGTGGGAATCTCATGTACCTGGTTCTAACCAACATGAGTAGTCACTGTAGCACTCCTACAGTGCCATCCTCCTTGGTAATATCTGACCACATACCCATCACTGTTCAGGTCACCATCTCCTCTGCCCCCCTTTACAGTGTCAAACAGAATGAACTGTACACAAATGACTATAAATCCCCTCAGAGCAGGTAGAAGTACTGTACAGCCAACGTCCCATTTGTTGGAACTAGCAGCAGTGTCCAGGTCTACACCACAATACTATGTGAGCACCTACATAGCTGTATGGACTCAGCAATACCTGACAGGAGAACATCATTTCCATCACAGTAGGGTAAACACATGTGGCGGACAGCAGCGATACACAAATACCATAATAGGTGGAAACAATTGCTGGATGGGCCAAGAAGGAACAGGTGCCTCATTGGAAGCAATGTCACCTTAGTCTGCACAAGCAAATAAGGTCGCAAGTGATGTACCCTAAGGCTGTCTTTGAATGCAAATTGGACACATCCACCAAGGCCAATCACTAGGCCTTCCACACGTGTCTGCAATTCCAGAGGCAACACACAAATCTGCTCTGTAGTGGTGGTCAGTAACACCACATTCACATATGGCATAGATATAGACAACCGGCTGCAAACAGGTGAAGTGTAGACATCACTCCCCTGTCCCCTCATTGGTACAAATGTGCATGTACAGCCCCTGCCCCCTCCACTCATTATCAGGAAGCAGGTCCATAATGCCCTCTCAAAGGCAACACACAGAGGTCTCCATAGGCCTGATACCATCCCTGGCTGCATCCTAAATGAACACAGGCATGGGCTCTCAGATCCATTACACACTGTAGTCAACCACAGCTTGAGTACCGGTGTCATCCCATCTGCACAGAGGACAGCCACTGTCATTTCTATACACAAAGGTAGAGCAATCCACCGATCCAGACAATATTATGTACATTGGCCTAACTAGCCTGCTCTGCAAGGGCATGAAAGGCAATATCAAGGACATTATGAACAGGAACATCGGCAACATCAAAATGCCTGAGCCCACACACCGTGGTTTTGTCAAGTGGAGATCAGGCCTCATAAACCTGGTTGACCCCTCTGAAGTGGTCAACAAACACAGGGATGGGAGGAAGATGGAGAACGATGCCTACCTTCACCTAGACCAGTCATCTCACACTAATCCCCAGGCAGCCAGGATACATACGCCTACACAGCTAGGCACCAACCCCAGACACAGACCTTCTTTTCTTCCGATAACTATTGGCATGACCTCTTCGTGAACGAATATAGATGGTACCATTTTCAAAATCTTTAATATCTCTATTAAATTTTTGTTTTTTGCATTCAATAATATTATTCTCTGCTTTTTGTACATTAGAGTTCACTTGCTCAAGAAGTTGTTTATACCTTAAAGTGGGAATTTCATTTTGAAGTGCTTCTTGTAATGTGGAGATCTCCCCCTGCAATTTCTTCATGTTTCAAGCGTTCCTTTTGATCAGGGCCCACAACCAAGTGATAGTACATTGTAGTGATGCCTACATTATATGGATGTAATGACTGTGACTTTAAAAACCTTTTTTTTCAGTCTGTTTGAATTTAGAAGGCTGGCTTTGTAGTAAGGTATTTAATTAATCATTTAATTATTTAATTGTATAATTAAATTTAATTATTGATGGAAAGGATTTGTATATATAGGGACATATTTGGAGATTACAATTGTTCCAACAGAAGGCGAGAAGCTGAGATACCAGAACGGATGTAATAAAATAATTATATGTCCCATCAGTGGTGTTCCAGTTCGTGTTCCTTGATGTGGTTTGAAACTTTCCTGCTGTTTATGTTTTTGTGAAAAGCCACACAACACCCTGTGCATATGATGATACCTGTGCCACATCCTTGTCATCCATACCACTGATGCAGGGACATGCTACTATGGTTCTGATGCACAGGGTGAATTAAGTACAGTTTAGCTATGTAATGCTGTGTAAGCTGCTGTCAGCTGGCATTTGTAATGGGTACACTTCAGAGCGTGTGTACCTTTTCAGCCATGATGCATTATTGGTGTTAGTAACACTGACTGACTGTAGTCTCACATGCTGTAGTCTGCTTGTGTTCTAGGTGTCTGTGTGTCAGCAAGATGTGGCCCTGCAGACATTAACAATGAGGGGTATGGCAGAGTGGTAACATAAACTAACACAGAACACAGATGCTCCTTCGCTCCTCTTATATTTCCAAAAATATTTGTGACCTCCAAATGGAAAAACACTTTAATGCAAGAAATACGTATATAAAATTAAATTTTAGCTTCCACACAGCTTTTCGTCGGTAAGATAATGGACCAACTTCTTCAGAACAAACGGAAACAATGTCACTAGACTTCCACCTATTTAAATACCTTACACTGAATCATAATTTAAATACACTTTTATGCAAAGGGAAAAAGACATTTAAAAATATATGTTTACACTTATATTAACATATTGACTGCATCATAGCTGAGGTGCAGCTGTATATGTACACATTTACCAGGTCTGTGTAACAGTTATTGCATGTGCCACAGAGCTTATAGGGCTGAGGGGTGTATACAGGTAAGTAGTTGACATCATCAGCTCTTGTAAAGTGGACAATGGTAAGTGTAGTGGGTGGAATACACCTCAGACTGGTAAAACCCACACCCCCAGAGGATATTGTGTCAACCAAACACACACAGCAATACTGTTCCCACACACACAGTCACACACACACACACACACACACACACACACACACACACACACACACACACACACACACACACACACACACACACACACACACACAGGATCACAGTTGCCAGTGTTGGGTTTGGAATCCCTACCTATCTAGTTAGTGGTAGTACAGTGTTATGCAGTTGTTGCAGGTGGCACAGAACTAATCATGTGATGAGTATTCCAAGGTACCTGTAAAATGAATAACATCACATGCCCTTGTGAGGTATGACAATTGGGGGGGTTTACTGGGTGGGAAAGGACTCATAATACTGTCACCTATGAGTTTACACACTCACAAACACTGCTAGACACACCAGTGTACACACACACACACACACACACACACACACACACACACACACACACACACACACACACACACACACACACACACACACACACACACACACACACACACACATTTGCCAGTAGTGACATTTGCAGGCCTGCATATCATGTTATTCATTCCATTCCATAGCTGTTGCACTCAGCACATGACTTATAGGGCTGAAGAGTGTCTACAGATACCACTACAGTAGATGTAAACAGCAGGCTTCTTAAAGTGGACCTTAGGATGTGTACTGGGAGTACCATGGCCTAAAATTGTAAACCACGGCCACCCAATAGATATAGTTTTCACTCAAACATGCACACACATACACACAGACAGACACAGTTGCCAGGACTGAGATTAGAACCCCTACCTATCTAGCTATAGTTATTACAGTGTTATGCATTTATCACACATGCCACAAAGCTTACAGGGTCAAGAGTGTCCCAAGGTAAGTCTAAGGTGAACAACATTACTAGGCCTTGTAAAGTATGGCAATGGGAGATGTACTGGGTGAAAATGGACTCAAAATACTTTAACCTACAGTTATACACACTTACAAACACAAATACACTCATACACACATTTGCCAGGACTGAGATTAGTAGCCCTGCCCATCTTGTTAGTCAGTCCATACTGTTACATAGTTCCTGCATATGGCACAGGGCTTATTGGGCTGGAGAGTGTTAACAGATACCTCTATGGTTGATGAAGACAGCAGGCCTTGTAAAGTGGACCTTGGGATGTGTACTGGGAGTACCATGGCCTAAAAATATAAAACCCACCCCCTCAATGGTTAAAGTTCTCACTCAAACACATACAGGATACAGTTCTCGCACACAAACACATGCACTTTTGTCAGGACTGAGATTCCAACCCCTACCTGTCTAGTTATTGTTACTACCATGTTATACATTTATTGCATGTGCCACAGAACTTATAAGGTGCAGAGTGTCCCATGGTTAGGGTGCAGAGTGTCCCATGGTTCTTCTAAGGTGAACAACATCACCAGCCTTGTAAAGTATGGCAATGGACAGTGTACTGTGAGAGTGAGGCCTCAAAATGCTGTATCCTACAAATGTACACACTTACAAACACTTACACACATACACACACACACACACACACACACACACACACACACACACACACACACACACACACACAAAAACATATTCTCACATTTGCCAGGACTCAGATGAGAACCCCTATCTATCTAGTTATTGGTACTATAGTGTTATGCAGGTACCGTACACACCACAGGGTTTGTAGGGTGAAGAGTGTCCCAAGGTACCTGTAAATGGAATAACATCACCAGCCCTTGTAAGGTATGGCAATGGGAGGTATACTGGGTGAGAAGGGCCTCAAACTACTTTCTTCTACATGTTTACACACTCACAAACACTTTTATACACACTAATGCACACACACACGTATGCCAGTACTGAGATCCATAGGTTCATAGGTGTGTATTAGGCGAATGGCCATGGAACCTTTACAAGCCTAGCCCATAACATTACCCTGGCATTGTGCCACCTGACATTGCTCCCCATTGTGTCTATTGAATATAGCCACTGGAATGATCCCCGGGGTGATATTTCTATTCCCCATCCACTCATCCAGTTTTCTCTTGCAGAGGGCCAGTGAGGTGCTCTGCTTGACATGTATGTAAAGTCTGTTCCATAGTGTGGCCATTCTCTGGGTTATGAACCTATCACTCCAGCATGTTGTGCTAATTGTGGAAATGGGGTTGAGATCTCTGGGGCATGCAGTGCAGATGGATTGGGTTTCTTTAGATACAGCATGCCTAAGAGAGCTGGGTCAGACATGGCTTTGTAAGTCAAGCAGAGATTGCCTCTAAGTAGCCAATATGAGACAGAGAATAGTTGGAGTTTTTGGTGTCTGTCCATGTAGGACAAGTGTTTAAGGCCTAGGATCCTATTTGTGAGGTACTTTTGCAGCCTCTTCAGTTGTTGCAGGTGTCTAGTGAGATACATGCCAAATGGGCTATTGTACTCGATGATTGGCCTAATGAGGGAAAAGTATTTATTTATTTTTATTTTATGTTTGTTGACTGGGCTAGCTGAATATATGTCCATTTTCATTAGAGGCCCGGGGAGAAAAGCTCCACAAAACACAGTATTATATATATTATATGACAGTTTTTACAGATGTAGGTACATTACAGATTTTAGCAATTCTTTACATTTGCTTACATTTCTGCTCACAGAATCTTTATACATGTCATATATGGATAGTTATAAGAAGATATTTATAATGACATTAGACTAATACATAAAAGCACATTTTCTTTATGGTTAACAGAAAAGCACTAGTTTATACAGGCATAGCGATAAGTACCCAGAGATAAGTGAGGTAGTTAGTCAGGGTTAGCACAAGGGCATAACCAATGTGATTTAAGGTATAGTTTCAGATTGTTTTTAAATAGTGTTATTGAGGAAAGGGAGGTCAGGTCACTGAGGAGTGAGTTCCAGGTTTTGTCCACGGTATTAGAGAACCAGCCATATTGTTGGTTTTACTTATTTGTACAAGTAGTTTATTTGACGGGCGTAGGGTCTTAATGTTATTGTAGGGGGTGATAAGGTTGGTAAGTATTGTTGTATTAGTAGGTTGATACAGGATCTTGTGGGCAACTGTTAGTTGGTTAGATAGTAGTAGGTTTGGCAACTCTAACCATCCTAGTTGTTCAAGATTATGACAATGATGGGTTCTGAAAGCGAAGCCAGTGGCAAATCTGGCAATATTATTGTAGGAGATAGCCAGCTTGCTCAGGTTGTTTTTACACAGATTAGTATATGTAGGGGAGGCATAGAGGAGAGTAGAGATTAAGTGGGTATGATCAATAGTAGCCCTGGCTAATGGAGTCAGAAAGGGTTTGATCCTATAGAGGGAGCCTATTTTTTTGTTGACTGTTTGTATAGTACTGTTAATATGAGTATCAAAGTTAAGGTTGTTATCAATTAGTACCCCTAGAAGTTTTGTAGTGGGATCAGGAGATATGATAGTACCATTGTTTGATATAGCAGTAAAGTTAAGTGGGGAGGCCCTATGGGTGGGAGTGAATAGTAAGAGTTTTGTGTTTTTTTTTTTGGGGTTCAAGATGAGGCAATGGTGTAGAAGCCATTTCTCGACTGTATTAAACACATTTTGGGTTAGGGTCTGTAGGTCTGATGGAGAAGTGGCTGAGCATATTAATGTGGAATCATCTGTGTATTGAATACAGGTAGCTTGAGGTATTACAGACTGTAGGTCATTAATAAAAATAGAAAATAAGAGAGGTCCTAATATGGAGGCTTGCGGGACACCAAGGGCAATGGAGAGGTGGGTAGATAAGTTGTTCTCCCATAGTACAGCCTGCTGTCAATTGTTTAGGTAGGATTGGAACCATTGTATAGCCAGTGCATCTAGTGACAGGTTTTTGTGTATGTTTATGAGTAACTGATGGTTAACCATATTGAAGGCTTTAGAGAGATCAATAAAGAGGGCTGAGGAAAGAGTGTTATTATTGTGATTTCTGTTAATACAGTCAGAGAAGGATAAGAGGGCAGATGTGGTGCTGTGAAATGGCCTAAAACCATGTTGGCAGTTAGCTAGTAAGTTGTTCTGGATTAGGTGGTTTAACGGTTGTCTATGAATGCATTTCTCTATGATTTTTGCCAGAGGAGATAATATAGCTATAGGTCTATTGTTTGATAATTCGTTGGAGTTACCACCTTTATGCAGAGGGATAATATGTGAGATTTTCCAGATAGATGGGATAGTTCCTTCAGTAATAGTTCTATTAATCAGGATAGAAATGGGATAGGCTATAGCTTTTGCAGCTTTTTGCAAATATTCTGCAGGTAGTAGATCAGCTGAGGGGGTGGTTGGTTTAAGTTTTTGAATAAGGGTACAGACAAGGGATGTAGGAATAGGTTGAAGGTAAAATGATGGGGGTGAGCTAGATATAGAAGTAGTCAGAGATGAGCTGTCAGGAGATAGTTGATTGGCAAGAGATTGAATGGTCTCTGTAAAGAAAGTGTTAAAGGTATTGGCAATTTGTTTGGGACTATCGTGATCAGTGCCTAATGGGGTGGGTGTGACGGAATGCCCTGGGTGTAAGAGTTTGTTAATGCCTGCCAGAACTTTTGTGGTTTGTTTTGATGGGGTTGTTGGAGTTGAAAGTAATAGTTTCTTTTATCCAACAGTATGGCTTTTTTGTATAATTTCTTAACTGTCTAAATCTTAATTGATCTGCAGGGCTTTTAGTAGAATGCCATTTGGCCCAGACCTTATTTCTAAGGAGGATTTTTTTGTTTGGTTGCTTTTGAGAGCCATGTGGCAGGTTTAATCCTAGTTCTAATTTTACGTGTTAGCGCATGGTTGTCTAAAATGGCTAAAAAAGTAGTATTAAAGTATTTTACTTCTTCCTCCAGAGGTAGGTGTTTCAGGGCTGACCAATCACATGCCCTAAGTTCATTTTGGAAGATGTCAGGGTTAAATTTTTTGTTGCTCCTTATTGTCCTATAGGTGGTTGGACTTGGAATGTCACTCATATCTGATTATGAAGGTGAGTGAATGGTCACTTACATCTTCAGGGAGGGTTCCTACCTTGTAAGATTGGCGATGACTATTTATGAGGATCCAGTCTACGGTGCTTTCCTTGTTATTAAGTTTGTTGGTTCTTGTGGGGGAGGTAATGGTTTGAGTAAAACCATATAGGTTAATATGTGTAGTAGGCTGTTCAGTGGTACAGCTCCTCCAGTTGATATTAAAGTCTCCGAGTACTGTGGTTTCTTGGGGATAGTTAGTGGAAAGCCAGCTAAGGATATCTTCTAGGGTGTTAGAGTTATTGCCTGGTGGAAGATAAACACAGGTGATATAGATGGATTTACATTTATTGAGCTGAATCTTGGAAATAAGGATGTCAGCATTGCTATTTAGAGGTGGTTTAGAGTCTACAGAGGTCACCTGTAATCCAGATTTGTATAGGATAGCTACTCCCCCACCCTTCTTAGCTTTACGGTCTAGTGTGAAGATATTGTAGAGGCAGACAATGATCTCTTTCTTCTTGGATGCAACACCCTGAGTAATGAGATGTGCCACATAGAAGGACTTTCTGACCACAGTAGCACTGTGGTGGTCAACACAGAGTTCACTGCCAACCTGTTTTCCCAGTTCTGTTATAACAACTTCTGTGTTCAGTGGACTACCATTGATGTGGTGATTCATGGGAGCCAAGATGTTCCCAAAGGGGATGGCGACACATTTTCTGGCATTAAGTTTAAGTCAAGGTTTCTGACAACAGTCGTAGGTCTCAGCAAGACTTTTCTGCAGGATGTCAACATCACTTGAGGAGGTAATAATAGCACCTACCTTGCAGTCTTCTGCAAACATTGTCAGCTAGAGTCCCTTCATGTTGGGCTGGACATCAGAGGCGTAGATACCCAATATGAGGAGACCCAGGACCACACCTTGTGGTATTCCATTCGTGGCTGGTCGGCAGTCTGAGATGGAGTCTGCTGCTTTCACACTGTGGGTTCTATCTGTGAGCATGTTTGCAACCCACCTAGTGATATAGGGGTCGATGCCTAGCTGAGTGTTTGTCTATGATTCCTGAATGGGGAATTGTATGAAAGGATTAGAAGCCCCATCTATCTTGTTATTTATTTATTCCATACTGTTACATAGTTATTTCATGTTGCACAGAGCTTATGGGGCTGCAGATTGTCTACAGCTACCTCTACAGTGGATGACAACAGTGGGTCATGTAAAGTGGACATTGGGACATGTACTGGGTGGATAACAAAAATTGCAAAACCCACCCTCCAATGGATATGGTTCCCAACCAAACACACACACATTTGCCAGGACTGAGCTTAGAACACCTATCTATTGAATTATTACTACTGCAGTGTTATGCATTTATCGCATGTGCCACGGAACTTCTAGGATGAATGGTGTCCCATGGTACTTCTGAGGTGAGGAACATCACTAGCCCTTGTAAGGTATGGCAGTGGGAGATGTACTTGGTGAGAAAGGCCACAAAATACTTCAACCAACTGATATAGACACTTACACACATTCACACACACATTTGCTAGGACTGAGATTAGAACCCCTATCTAACTAGTTATGTTTACTATAGTGTCATCACACTTGCCAGAGAGCTTATAGGGGTGAGGGTTTCCCAAAGGTACTTCTGTGGTGACTGACATCAGCATGACTGCTAAAGCAGGACAATGGGAAGTGTACTGGGTGTGAATGGGCTCAAAATCTTTAACCTACAAATACACACAATTTTACATTTGCCAGGACTGAGTTTAGAACCCCTACCTAACTAGCTATGTGTACTTTTGTATTACACAGTTATCGCATGCACCACAGAGCTTATAGGGCTGAGGCCTGCCCAAAGGTACTTCTAAGGTGACTGACATCAGCAGGACTGCTAAAGTAGGGCAATGGGAAGTGTACTGGGTGTGAATGGGCTCAAAATCTTTAACCTACAAACTGCTACATTTGTCAGGACTGAGTTTAGAACCCCTACCTAGCTAGTTATTTGTACTGTAGTGTTACACAGTTATTGCACACGTCACAGAGCTTATAGGGCTGAGGGCTGCCCAGAGGTAATTCTAAGGTGACTGACATCAGCAGGCCTGGTAAAGTAGGGCAATGGGAAGTGTACTGGGTGGGAAAGGACTAAAACACTTATTCCTACACACACACACACACACACACACACACACACACACACACACACATACACACACACACACTAACATATGCCGGTACTGTGATTAGAACCCCTAGCTATTTAGTTATTTGTATTACAGTGTTATGCAGTTATCACAAGTGCTATAGAGTTTACAGGATGGAAGCCAGTCCAAAGGTACTTCTAAGGTGAATGACATCAGCAGATCTTATAAAGTAGGGCAATGGGACATTTACTGGGTGGGTAAGGCATCATAATATGTAGACCTACAGACACACACACACACACACACACACACACACACACACATAGGTAGGTGATATGATATTACAGACCCCACCTCTGTACCATCAGACAATGATTTTCATCTTCATGCTGGCACGTGCCAGTGGTTACAAGTGGTGTGCAACTGTCTGCAGCAGGACATCACTCTCTGACATTCAGGGTATCCCTTTGTATGACTCCCTCTCTGTGTGTGTCTCCCTGTGTGTCTCACTCTATCACTGTCTGTCTCTCTCTTACCCATGTCTTTGTGTGTGTATGCTTGACATATTGTAATATGTTGCCCATATATATATATATGTGTGTGTGTATCACTTGCAACAGATGCAGATATACCACATATGGGCCACCTACAGCTGGCTGTGGGTAATCTTGTCTGATGTGTGTGTGTGGAGACAGGTGCATATAGCCGTGTGTATGCAAAGACATCTGCACAATACAGATATATATAGTCCATTGTGGTTTCAGACATGGGCTTTATTTCTCTAAATGTAGGAGCATGCCCAGTTTGACCTTCTATAGTAAGTGTGGGAATCCATACCAGGAATAGTTGTAACTTCAGTCCGGGGTGTTGTGTGGTACAGTCATACCTTGCAACCTGTTTGTGCAAGATATCTGGAGATAAGCTGCCAATATGGGGAAACAATGACCCAAACATAGGGGGATACTGTAACTATAGCTCTTATTAATGTATGAATTGCTTGAATTACAGGGGTTGTCTTATTGTCTTAGCAGACATTTTCTGACTTATGTAATGTTTGACACTGTAATGTATTGTGTCATTACCCACTGACATATATGATCAGATCATTACAGTTATTTACCAGAGAAATATGAGATGAATGATGCACAGACCAATATTATGAGGCAAAGGCTAGATCTTCTTGTACAATCCAGCCAGTTGGGAGGTGTGGCTACAGCAAATTGACTGATGAAGCTGTGTAAAAGGTCCAGCACCTTGGTGATATACTGGCTAGGGATCTCCTGGTTGTGCAGTATTCTTCTTACCTTAAAGGTCATGTCCTGGTGTGGCCATACCTCTCAACTGTACAGATTCTCACAGATTACCCAGATTCATGTCTCACATATCTGGTCAGTTTCCATTCACATTGTGGTTTTCTAGCAAGTTTGTTGCAAATCACTCAGGGTTACAGTCAGGGAATAATGACTGAGCATTAGAGTTTCAGACTTCACATCCTTCATGACATCCATGCTACTGCACACCCCCTCTGTTATTCTGTCACCTTTCTAACATTATGAGAGCATTATTTCAAAAGTGTCCCTATAGTTAGGCCTTTATTCCACCATTATGTATGGCATTGTCCAGATTTCTTGCTCTATGAGGTTGAGAGGTATGCTACTAGCATTTCACAGCATGGCCTTTCATTTGCATTTGGTTGACTGTGTTATATTGGTAGTATGGACCCATGACATTCCATACAATGGCACTATGGGTGAGGCATGGGCCATTGCTGGAGGCCTGTAGGCCATGTGAGACTGCTCCAAGCCATCTGTAGCAAGGCAGTGTGTTCTGTCACTCATATGTTCCCAGGCTGCCAGGCAGTGGATCCCCCCAGGGTGACAATGGTAAGTGAGTCAGGTGTTACTGAAAATCACTTTCTGTTCGTATCGATCCATCAGTCTGGGTGACAGCAGGATGCTGCTTACGGCTAGGACCATACCTGCATGAGACACATGTTCAGCATGCTGCATAATGTCTTTCTATAGCCTGTGAAGTACTTCTCACATCATTCACACCACCATGGACCAGGCTAGTGTGATACCTGTACCTGTTGTAGGGATGACTTGAGTGCATGTGTGATATGGCCGATTTTGGCACCTGCCAAACAAGTAATCGTAACTTTCTCATTATTCTGCCTGATGTGTGGCACATCTGTGTGTCTCACAGTGGAGTCTTCTATGAGAAATATGTTATGCGTATGGTAAGGCCTTAGTGTTTGTAGGACCCTGGTATGTGGAGTATGTGTGGTCTGTAGTGTGTAGGTTTGAGAAGTTCTCATGTGTATTTGCCTCTGGGGTGTCCTTTACTTGGAGTTTGATTTGTTGTAGACCTCCACTTATGTGGGTGTGTGTTGTGTATTTGCAAGTGATGCTTACTGACTCCATACACTGCAGGGCACCTATGTTACTGCAAAATGTACTCTGGTGCGCACATTCTCAATTTGTCTGGCCAGTGGTTTCCCTCCCCCTTCTGTGTGTCTCTTTATCCTTCTGTAGTGCAGTCACAGGCTTTGCCCACAGTGGCTGCTATTATGTATTTGTAATTCTGGTGTGAGCATGGTAAATACCGTAACATCACACACAAGGTTGTGGACTACAAACCTCTGGTCATACCTATTTGGCAGGTTGTCCATCGCTGCACCACTACATCTGCTGGGGTTCTCAGACAGTTTGTGTTACTATGTTATTGTGCGGCTACATGTTGGCCTAGCTGTCAAACTGTCACTGACTCTGTCATCTGGACAGGCCCACATTTGATAGTCAGACGAAGGCCCACACATGGGGGCAGTGTGTCGATACTGTTCTGCCATACATAGACAGTTGGGGGACCAGTTTGTTACTTGTTTGCTTTCTGTTATGGGTGTCACATCTGTTTCTCCACTGTCAGCCATTGATGTTTTGACATGACCTTTTCTTGTTTTGCAAATACTTTGCAGGCGAATGCAGTGTTAGGACAACCAGAACAGACGTACAATGCATACTTGTGCTCCTTCTGTGACAACCTGCCATTCCAGCGGTATGGCTGTTGGCCTGTGACATGTTGTCAGTACTGACACAGTAAGATGGCAGCCTTTTATGACCTGCCAGTATACTGACCTTCAGGTATCTGCTGTGCTACTAATTACCATACCTGTCTATGTATGAGAGTCAAACATCTGGACAAAGCCATAAGTAATTAGGTGACAAAGGCCTAAATATAGGGGCCATTTTAACTACTGGCCTTACAAACCTATAAGGGTGATACAATAACAGATTTTGCATTAGCATGCATTTTCTATAGGGTATTAAGTCTGAGACACTACAATCCGTTATTATTTTCTGACTTTAGACTTTCGTGGTTTGCCAATGATTTGCCATACAAACACTATTTCATAATAAAGACACCACAAATATGATGCAAACGTCTGTACATTCTGCAAAGGGTCTGTACAGTTGGGAGGTATGGAAGGCACTGTGTAGGTTACTCCAACCTGTGTACTGTTCATATGTGTGGTCCTCTGTCCATGACCTGTCCAGCTTCCCGGCAGTAATGGATATTGACATCTGGACAGTGTGTACAACTCCCACTGTAGCTGACATGCAAAGTAGTTGACACTGTGATTCTTGGAACATGCCCTGTCTACCACAGTACTGTACCTAGGGCACTAAGACACAACAGCCAGGAGTAAGTGCTGGCCACATCCTGACAGTATTTCCCACGTATGTACAGAGATCATTGACCCCTGCATATTGTGGACATGCAACAAGTTGTCCTGTTGATTGGGACAGCCCTGGCAATGTGTGCTCTACTGCTATTACCCTACACACTTACATGTTACTGCATTTCTATGGGAATATGGATGTTGGGGGCACACCTGTCAGCGGTACACATTTGCACATACTGTGCTGATATTGACTTTACATTTTGCTTCCATTTAGCATAGTATTGTGACCTGTCTTGGAGAATAGAGAAAAATCATTAGAGACCACAGGTTAGATTATAATGGCATGCAATTGAGTTTCAAACTTCTTACCCTTCAGAGCCTTACGGCAGCTGCAAGGCCTGCTGTGATATCACTGTGTAAGTCTGTAGGGGAGTATTACATCATTGACGCCATTTGTGCTCCTTTGCCAGACATTCCTTTATGGTTTTCTATGGCTGACCTGCTGGGTGAGTCTGAGGGGAGAGTGTGGGATCCCCACATTGACATCCATGCATGTGACCTATGAACCCCCTCTTAGTTGGCTCCCTGCATATACTGCAGTGGGATTTGTCACCTTGGATAATGCTGCATAGTTTGGGGAAGCCAGTATTGAGCAGACATTTCCTGGTGTCCCACATAGCTGTCAGTTGTCTGCTGCTACCCCAGTAGGCCACCCCATTCCCTGCCATACTCCATTCATTTATTGTTTAGAAGACTGACTTATCTTGTGCCTGCGGCAATTGTGGAGGCAGTGGGTGAGGGATGACTCTGTCAGATGCATGCAGTACACTGCCTGTACAGGGTAAGCTACAGGTAGTGTGATGTGTGTGGCATCCATTTTACTGTATGCGTGAGTTGGAGAGCAGTATCAGTCCCTAGGTCCCTACAGTGATAGTGTGTGTGCTATGCATTGCCTCTTTGCCAAGGCCTGGGCATACTGGGTATGCCTCCATCTGCCTACAGGAGCAGACTCAGGGGCTTCCTCCTCCTGTGAGTCCCTCTCTGCCTTTGGGGACCTTGGCAGTGGTGGGGGGGGGCTGTGTAGACCTTCCCTGTGATGTTCCTGCTGCAGCTGTTTCTGCAATATCATATTGTGTAGAATGGCACATACTATGAACATGTGAGCACATGTGACTGTAGAGTACTGCAAGGCTCCACCATATATATCAAGCAGCAGAACCATGACTTGAGCACCTCAAACACATGCTCTATAATGATCCTGCTTTGTGCGTGTGCATCATTATGGCATTTTTGATTGGGTATGTGTGCATTTCTTATGGGTGTCATTATCCACAGCTCCAGTGCATGGCTAGCATCCCCCACCAAATGGGTATATGGTGTTCCCATTGGAAAATGGCTGGTACAGCTGTGACAAATGCCAGATGTGGGAGTCGTGAAAGCTTCCAGGGCTGCCAGCACACACATTCATGATAATGCCCTAGGCATTGCACATGACCTGGAAGTTGATGGAGGGGAAGCCCTTGGGGTTTATGTAGACCCTACCCTGTTCACCAGGTGGTGCTTTGATGTGGATGTGCATGCAGTTTGTCATACCCAATACCTCCAGGTACTCTGCTACATGGTGGAAGAGATGCATATTGCTGGTCCTCTCCTCACAGGTGTTGGGGAAGTAAATTCGCTCACCAGCAGGTGGTAGCATGGCATTCAGGAACTGGTCGTGTACCCTGGATGCAGATATCTGTGAGACCCCCATCATGTTCCCAGTAGGTCTTTGGAAAGTACCTGTAGCTAGTATTCTTAAGGCTATACATACCTTGGTATCCACTGGGATGGGTTCCCCTCTGTTGGATCTGGGTCTGAGATGAGGCTGGCACAGCTCTATGATTTGCTGAAGTATGTCTGTGTCCACCCTGTAGTGCTCTACTATCTCCAGATCATGTAGCCCCTGGTAGGTTACCCTGAGTCTGAACACTCTTCTCCTCGGTCTGAGTTGGTTGTCAGCATTATCCTGCTCACCACCATCAGCCTCTAGCACATACTGATAGATCAAAGCAACAGAAGCCCCTAACATTTTTTTGGTTAAAATTCCCCTGCATGTGTACACCAATGGTGCAAGGTTTGTGGGAAAACCAGACTGAAAGGTGTTTGCATAGTTTATGCTGTTGTGCTGCAGATGTTGCCTGTATGATTAGCTTTCTATTATTGCTTTTATTCTGCTATTTGCCTTTTTTTTCCTGTTTTCCCTTCCCATTTCCACCCCTTTCAATCCCAGAGGCACGCTGCGCAAACACTGTGGCCAAATGTAAACAGTCCTGCTATTTCCGGGGTTTTTATTTTGTTTTGTTTTAGACCCAGTGCACTAAGGTAAACAATGAGAAATGGCCCTCCCCTGAACGCGGACTTCTCTTCATTTCACAGAATAAATCAATACAGCCTCAGACACACCCCCTTGCTTAGCTGTGCCTAGCTAAGCTCAAATGTGAGTCATGGAGCTCCAATGTGCTTACACCAAGCATCACACATACCCTTTTCATGTCAGCTGCTTCTCCTGCTTACACCACTGCCTTATAGCTCCTACATGGTTAGGTGCAGCCAGAGAATGGTCTCCCCTTCAGTGATTCAGTAAAATTTGCTCATTTGCATACCCCACTGCCTTAGTCCCTGGTTACACCACTACACCACAGCCTTCCTCCTTAGCAACCAGTGCTACCTGTTATTGTTTTGATTCTGCATGCCATAGACTATAATGGCAAAATGCAGATTTCACTTAAAATTGCCTTTTCACATTTTTTTTAAATTTTCGGCATGACCCTATTTGCGTGCTGCTGCCCTGTGCTTAAACAGCCAAAAAAATAAACTTTGATTTTTATAATTTTGCAACACTTTTCCATGCCATATATTTGGCCATTGGCATGCCTAAGGGGTATAATACGTGCTTTACTTTGAGCTGTCATGCATTCATTTTGATTTTTGCAGAAATGTATTTGGCTAGTAGCAGAATACATTTCTGTACCTCACACTTTTCCCGCACAGATTCCTGCCTGCTTACTGAATCGCTATTACACCTCATTTGCATGGTTTTCACTAGCAATTAGCATTATTCAGTGGTGTCCTTGTTGGAATAGTGCTGCCAGGCTCTTGCACGTCCCCAGGTTTGTTTACTGGATCGCTTGGCGGCCATATTCCGTGCAGGGGTGGCTGCACTATTCTTACACTCCATGTAAGCTTTATTGAATCCCACGGGTTAACTCTCTCATGGGCAAGAACTAACGTAACTGCCCTTCTGGGCCACTTTAAGACCAGCACATACCTCTCAATTTCTTAGAGCAAGAAGTCTGGACAAAGCCATATATAAAAGTGGGACAAAGGCCCAAAAATAGGGACATTCTTTAAAATATTGCTCTTACAAACTCAGAAAGTTGATAGAATAAAAGATTTTGCATTAGTATGAATTTTCTGATGGGTATAAAGTCTGAAACTCAAAAGGCTGTCACTATTTTCTGACTTCACTCTTCAATGATTTTACACTAGTTTGCCAGAAAACCATAATTTTATGAAAAGCATTTCAAAAAAGGAGGCAAAAATCTGGACATTCTGCGAAAATTTGTACAGTTGAGAGGTATGGCCCAGTCAGTTTCTCTTAAAGATGAAAATTAAACCCTGTATCTTGTGTTTGTGAGGTAAATGCCTTAACCATTATGCCAACCCCCAACAAGTTTTTAATCTTTGTTTAAGTTAGTATTTAGTCATTTGCATTTTACTTCCTGTTTAATTTAGGTCAGCTGTTAAAATCAACTTATATATTTTTTTCGTGTAGGATATTTGCATGATTTATAGGGATTGTAATATTATCATGTGAGGAAGGTAGATAAAGGCTGATGCATACAGTCTTGCAAGGCTTCCGATTATCATGTCATAGATAAGGCATAGTATGCTGTGATCACAGGTAACACTGTGTGTGTGTGTATGTGTGTGTGTGTGTGTGTGTGTGTGTGTGTGTGTGTGTGTGTGTGTGTGTGGTGTGTGTGTGTGTGTGTGTGTGTGTGTGTGTGTGTGTGTGTGTGTGTGTGTAGTAGTAGTAACTGTAGTTGTAGTTTGATGCAAATAAGTAGGCCTCTGCTGGTTCATGGCATTGTAACTGTAGAGACATAAGTAGTTGACAACTGGTATTTATCATGCTTTTCATCTTTTCGGTATTTGAGTCCACACTTCTCATATGTCGATTTTGTTCCTTATACATCTAACGTTGGTGTGGAAAGCCTTAAGAGCAATGTGGATGTTAGTGCTAAGTGTATGCATGATTTACATGGTACTATGCACGGACACTTAGTGGTCAGATCCTGAGTTTATTTGACATCATCTGATAAAGATAGTTTTGATGTGCACAGCAGGCATACAGTGTCAGTGTGTGTGTTCTGTTTTTGGTTACCTGAGCAGCAGAGTTAGTATGTGACCTATGCTAGTTTCACATATTGTAATTGTTTTTGAAGTTTTGTTCGAGGAATATTTGCGTTTATAAAATTAGTGAGTTAGTAGAGTGGAAATGTAGGTTGTTTGTGTGTAAAGTATAATACAAGGTATCTGATTACTATAGAACAGATTATCTGAAGTACATGGTGGATAGTGGAAATGTTTACATTATTTAAGTTGATAATAGTATAAGTGCAGTGGTAACCAGAAGAAGGACAGTGCATGGTTAGTGAGTAAGCAAGTGCCTCAGTGTGAAACAATATGGACATGTACTAACTAGATACGCTGGCATCTTCAGTCCCTGATCTAGATGGTACTATGTCTCCAAAATGGTTTAGGCAGGCCCCTTGAAGCTAGAACCTGAACCTTCATCATCCATTGGAGATCAAGGAGTGTTCCATTTCAAGAATTATTAGGAGAATATGAGCATGGTACTCACAATGGGGATATTTGTGAGATATTGGCCTAATTAATAGTGGTAGGATATTCAGAAGTTTATGGAAAAAATGGGTGGGGTGTAAAAACAGTTGCCTAACACTTCAGCCAGAGGAGAGACAAAGAGAACACAGGATGATAGATGATCTAAGTCTTAACAAAAGGCAAGGGAAGCAAGACAATGCAGGAGATGGTAACTAAGCCGTCCGATTTGTTATAGAACCAGGTATTAACTGATAATTAGTAAGAATGATATATCTTAGTACATTATTACTAGACATTACCATTAAAGAAAATCAGTCACACTGTTTTCAGCCTGCTGTTTTGCTCATATTATCACATTTTTAGTTCAAATGTGGATTTATTCACTCTGTGGCTGTTGGTGACTGCTACTGTGTTAATCTACCTAACCATAACCTTGGCAAGATTTGCAGGCTTTGTATGTTTTTGTGCTACCACTCTTACAAACAGGTTAGTTCACTTGAAATGGTGCTCACAGTTAAAATTTTAGAGCAGAATGTTTCTTAGGTGTTTTGTATGAATGCTGTAAAGTAACTCACAGCAAACAAAATCTGAAGTTGCTGGAAAATTGTAGCTGTATGTGTTGCTCATTCTATAGAGATGTTTAACTGCTTATTTGTTGTACGACACAAAATAAGTGATGCAACTAAGATGTTTGATCCTACTGGGAATTGTGCCTTTAAACAAGTTAGTGCTTTTGGAAAACAGGCTTATCAATCGATAGTCTATCTAGGTGAGCTTCACCTTTGGAAATGTTAGTAAATTTTAGGCTTGAGAAGCTTTAGTCATTAGTGAACTCTTAGCGTTATGTTGTCACAACCATTTTATTATATGAAGACTCAAACTGATTTGGCACAGAAAC
The DNA here is from genome assembly GCF_019279795.1 of Protopterus annectens. Lineage (NCBI taxonomy): Eukaryota > Metazoa > Chordata > Ceratodontiformes > Protopteridae > Protopterus > Protopterus annectens. The sequence goes on from NC_056751.1 coordinate 804,873,882, forward strand.
CACTCAATGTATGTGATCAAGAAGAAGAAAGTCAGGGATTTAATTTAAATAAAGGGAAGTCTGCATAAACACACAACTTCTCTGTGTTTTCATTTATTTCTCAGGAAGTTTAGACTACAAACCACGAACAACAAATTCTGTCACATTACTTAAAGTTCAGAACACACAGTTACATAGAAATATTATCAGTAAATCTAACATGAAATTATATTATGTGTGCACAGGTTCTCATAGCAGAGTACCTTATGAACAATAATGTTTTGAAATTATATGTTATGCTGCATCACCCTTGTCAGCGAACACATGTCGAGCAATTTGGTATAATGTTGCTACAGAAATTCTTCTAACAAGTCAAGTTGGAAAGAGAAGATCAACAAAAGTTTTCTGCTCTTCAAGTCACCACAACTAGCCTTACACCTTTGTGGTAGTTGTTGATTAAAAACAAAAATCAGTATATGTATGTATATTTATGTGTGTGTGTGTGTCTATAACAACTTGCCAAAAACACAATTCATCAAATGGTAACTGTGAACACAACATGTTGATAGCAACCAACTGGGAAAAAAAAAGAACAAACCTCATTTTTTGCAAGGGACATTTCCCCCTGCACCCTCTACTAATTATATATACCAAACTCTGAGGTTGTACTGCATTAGGGAAAGGGCAAATTTCTCAGTTCCCACAGTACTATGATCTCATACAGGAAACTGCTGGCACGTTAAATCAGCTTAAATTTTACCCTATTAGTATCATAATGGTACTTAGTTTAGCTGAACTGCAGGTTATACAGATGGACTTGGTCTCAGGATGCATGTCTTCATTCATTGTTTCAGGAGCAAAACACATAAGCCCTCTTCTTTGTACTAGCTCTGTGATTTTCGATTTCAACTCTGATTTTGACTTGTACAGTGTTCTGCAGTTTTGTCTTAAAATGTGTAGTTTTGAAAATTATAGGCAAGATTACAACCACAGTCTACAAATTCTGAAAAATCTGTCTCAAAACAGATCACTAACTGTGCCATACTTTTTAATTCGAAACAGTTTGCAGAATCCTTTCCCTGCTGCATGAGTTCCTCATTATGCAGTGTACTACTTTCTTTCAGTTAGTGTTATCACTTTCTGTATATTTTTATATTTTACAAGGATGTGGCTGACAGTAGACAATTGTGGTGCAATTCACCTGTTTAAATGAACAACTTAAATTTGTGGTAGTTACGGCATAGTAACTAAGATGCTATAATGTAACACTGGGTACCAAGGACTGAGTCCCATTAACCACCATTTGCACACTTTGAAGACTACACCAAGTTCTTCAGTTTACTTTGTGCTCATTGATTGCCTCTGAAAGATTATCTGGAAAATAGAAGTAAACTAATAAGGAAAAAAGTGAACAACTAAAAGATATTTCAGTGCTTAAAGTGTCACTTCATATATTTGAACACTGCAGTTGTTACGTGAGAGTTAAACTACATTTCAGATTTCTCTCTCTAGATATAAATAGATGTACAAATAATATTACACATAACTGTTGCTTTACATAAGTTGTGAACATCGCAAAAGGCATGCCTGGCCAAACTTACTTAGGCACGTGGGCATGGAAATATTGCTGTCAGGAGAGTTATACTTCCTTTACTTTTAGTACAAGGCAATTTTGTAATTTATTTATTTATTTATTTTTTATTATTTATTTATTTATTTAAATTTGTTGACTGGAGTGTCGTCCTGGGCGTGGGTCCATTCCATTTTCAGCGGAGGCCTGGGGAGAAAAAGCTCCACAAATAAACAGACAGACAGTAGTTACATTGGATTACATAGCGATTAACAATTTAACATAGAAATTACTTACAACATATTTATGAAGAAGTGAACACACGTACATCAGTAACCAACTAGAAGATCTTGAAGTGAATGTACAACAACAATTAGAACATAACAAATGTAACAGTTCCTGCTGTATACTAAGTACTAGGCTTATGAGCATCTGAGGTTGTGAAGTAGGAGTTAAGTAAGTAGTTGGATGGAAAGGTAGTAGTTGGATGGGGGGATGATATTGGGAGTGGGGGAGTTGCAAGGGCATAGCCAGCATGTTTTAGGTGCTTGTTTTAAACAAGTTTTTAAAGTGTTTTGAAGGTGGTGACGGTGAGTTCCATAATGTGAGTAGTGGAGTGATGAATTTGGCTATGGCATTAGAGTAGTTGGCTTTATGGAGTTATTGGCTTTAGTTGTTCTGTGGTCTTCTTTTGTTGCTGGATCTTAGTGGTCTGGTGGTGCAATAGTGGGGAGATAGGGTTAGTTTGGTGGGGACAGGACATTTAGTGCCAGTGAGTTTGAGGTGAGGTGTGGGTGAGAGGTGATGGAGGTAAGGAGTTCAGGGGAGTTCAAGCCAGCCCCAGTGCACAGACAAGTGAGACCTAGAGTGACTTACACTAGGATGTGTGTAGCAATTTTGTAGTTTGTTTGGTATCTCTAGGTTGTTTAAAAAATTAAATTGGAGGTACCTATAATATATAGGGTGCATAAAGTAGGTGGGAATAAGGTGTAAGATTGGGAATGAAATATTGAATTTTTTGCTTAACTTTGGTTAATTAAATTGTAATGTCTTTAATGAAAAGGCCTGAAAAGGAAACTAATGAATTGAGTAATAAATTCCCATATTAATATTTGACCCACCATGCAAAATGAACACTGGCTTTAGGTGATGGTTACTGTTATTTTGACACCCCCATCCCATGTACAAAATGACGAAAAGGAGGTTGATCCTGGCAAATATTTAAGAATATCTCATATAAAGATGGTAAAACTTAGATCCTACTGTCAGTGTCAGCAATGCCATAACTGCAGTGATTTATATCCTAAGTGTTGTGAGTGCAAAGTGCTCTGCTTGTAATTTTAGTGTTCATAACTGTTTGTCCTCCCAATCCCATGACTATAAAGTTAATGTTACCCCCATTCTGTGGTATCTCAGGACACCAGGAGGGGGAGTTGTGAGCTGGAGGTCATGATCATTTTCTAGAGGGGATTAGCAGATTCTTTTTGTGTGCTCCTAACACCACTGGGAAACATCTGTGCTACCTTTAATGAAAGGCCTGGTGCAGACGTGTACTTCCAAGGGTCTGTGTTAAAAGATCTGCTTTTTAAGTAGTCAAATTTCATATGATCAAACTCATATGATCGACTGTTTAATAAGTCTAATGTAGCCCTATTTAATAAAACAAGAATTGACCTGAGATCATAGTATAGTGGGGAATGAGGAAATATGCCCTTTACCCCACTGTAGGGGTGTTAGGTTAGGTAGTTGTCTGCAATAATGCCAAAATGTACCAGTCCAATAAGATTTAATTTAGAATATTTTCCTCCAGTCATCCTAAATGACAAATAACTGATAGCGAAACTGGAAAGAGTCCAAAGAAAATAGAATAAATTTCTTTTGTTTTCATGTAAAACTAGCTTAACAAAAGTTAAAACTGTTATCTATTTTCTGTTATGGGGGGTGACCTGAACATGGTTTTCCATGTCATAACAGATGTATTTCTTATCTAGCAGTTTTAAACATTATTCTGTTTACCTGTATTTTCTTCACACACCATTGTTGCTTTTGTGAAGTGTCATGCCATTTCTTTGTGCTACTTTTTACAGCATTGGCCACTTAAATTAGTCAATCTTTGCATGAAGAAAATCATTAAGTTATAGAGAGATAGCAACATTGAAAGCAAATATATAGCTTTGTGAGTGTAGCTACAACACTCTATAAGGAAATAAAAAAATGGGTAACTGTTTAAATTGTTGGGACCCACGTAAGTGAGTCCCAAAATACAGAGACTAAATGCTAAGTCTGAGATGAGCATTTCTTGGAATAGTCCCTTTTTGTCAAGGTATGGCAATCTTGGAATTGGTATTTAAGGAGTAAAAACATCAAAGAATACCTTGATACAGGGAATGGAAAGGATTTAGGGTTATGTCAAAGGTCAAAAAGGTCTAAGTGTGGATGCTGCAAGTTTTGTAGCTACATTAATGATGACCCATATGTAAATGCAGAAGGTTATGACAGGACAATAGCTGGTGCTGGATTATATAATTGTAACACCATAGGGGTTGTATACTGGGCAACATGTGTTTCCTGTCCAGCTTTCCATGTTGGTAAGGCTTAAAGGAGGCTGCGAAACAGAATTTATGTGCATCTATACAATGTAAAGAAGAACAAGAGTTGCGATGCCTTGTATAGCATGCTGTTGTACTGCCAATTTTAAAAAGTACTTCTTTTTTGTTTTGGATAGGATTAACCATAATACAAGGAGCAGAGATTTCGGAAACGGTTTACCTTCATGTGTGCATATTGCACAAGGGCGAACAGCAATTGTCCGAAAGGCAGTTTGCAAGGTTTGCAAACGCCGAACGGAAAAAGGTTTGAATGTGCAATGAGCAAATGCACAGTGACATTCGCTCATTGCACATTTGACATTTTGGGGTGGATTGCACTATAGTTGGGATCAGAAAATGGCCCCTTTCCCCACTGTAGTGCGATCTCGGAGATAGAATATTAAAGTGGGGGGGTGTGGGTGGTTCAGGGGGCTTTCCCCCCTGCTTTAAACGTCATTAGATTTTTCTTTTGATATTTATGTTTGAAAATCAGCGAATCTGCTTTTGATTTGCTGATTTTTGAACATATTACATTGTCACTGATGTTCATCATGTTACACTGCTGCAGTCATTACACTTGGGTTATCCTGCCATCAGGCGGTCCCGCAGTTGGACAGAGTTCCAAAGTCTTGGTCCGGCGTCGGTTGCTGTCGCTTCTTCCCTGATGTCAGTGCGCCAGGGGTATATAAGATGCATCCGATGCCATTTTCTTTAGTCTTTCTTGCTGCGCGGTGCCTGAAGCAGAAGCAGTTCGCAAGTTCCGGTCGGCCGACTCCTGAGATTTTCAAAGTCGAATTTCAGATCCGAAGTCTTCAATAAAGCTAAGTACCCCATTGGGGAAAGTTTTTCTTGCCTAAGACCGAAGTCAGAAAAAGTTAATAATTGTATTTCTTGTGGGAAGCAAATACCTCATAAGGACTTCCACTCTTACTGTACTCCATGCCTAAGCCCGGATCACGACGTCACTAGTTGTCGGTGTTGTGCTAGATTTAACTAAAGCACTATAAAAAGACGTTTTGATTTTGCTTTGCACTACTTTGGCCGAAGGTTCAATTATACTATGCTGTCAGATCTACCGACGACCTCAGTACCGAAAAAATGCAAAGACAAGGATAAAGACAAGCATCCGAGGTCCAAAACTGATGATGAAACCTCTTCTAGGCCAGTCGCCGGTTCGCCGGTTCTCAGCGAGGTGCGTTCTCAGCCCCTGACACCCGCTACCTCAGAGCTACAGGCTGCTTCCGACTCCCACATGGAGACTACTAGGCCTCTGGAAACTCAAGGTATTGGGCCTACGAAAACTAATCCCTCAGATGGTTCCGGAGCCTCTGAGCAAGCATCGGCTTCTGAAGGTGTTTTCAGACCTTCACAACTTACCATTAAACCAACAGCCAAGACAAAGGTAGCATTAAAGACAAAGAAACAAGTACAGCATTCTCCTGGACAGTCATCCACGCCTAAGAAACAGATGCTTAAAATGGCCGAAGACCTCATTACTCTAATCAGGGGTTCCCATCCCCCTCCTGAGAAAAGGCCTAGGCAAGATACAGACTATGATTCCTCTGATCAGGTTTCCATTTCCTCTGATTCCTCTTCAGACCAGGGATACTCTCTACCCCTTATGAGGACTCTGATGCTGAAGAATCCATCCCTTCAGCCTCTCCTCCCGAGGATTATTCTTTTGGGGAAACTTTGCATGCCATGAGGGAGCATTTCCAGTGGGAAAGTCAGGATTACTCAGAATCCAAGAAAAGGCTCAGGGATTTCCTTTTATTGTCTCATCACAGGCCGCTGGCTATTCCGCCTGTGCTAGACATTGTGGATGATGTGTTCTCTGAATCCAGCTTATCTCCTGACTCTTTGCCCCCTGCTCCAGCCAAGCCAGATAGGTATTATAGAGTCCCTGACTCTCACAAGTTTCTTTACAAAAACCCTTCTGCTGATCCAGAAACTATTTCCCATAGTCCAAAAGGGGTTAAGGCTTCCATTGCAAAAAATCCAGTACCCTCTGACATAGATTCAAGAGCTTTAGATAGATGGGGGAAGAAAGTATACACTTCTGCAACTTTAGCAGTAAGAGCTTTAAATTGCCAGTTTCACATGCTTAAGTACCAACAATATTTAATGGCTCAGTTAAAACAGAAAATGCTTGCAAGCTCAGAATCTCCTGATTGTAAAGAAATGCAGGATTTATTGCATGCAGTTGAACAGGTGGGAAAACATACTCTGCAATGTGGTTTTGATTCTTTAGAGGCCTCTTGTAGAGCCGCAGTTACAGGTTCTGTGATTCGAAGACATGCTTGGTTAAAAGAACAGAGTTTACCTGATCATGTTAAGGCAAAATTATTAGATGCTCCATTACAGCATGATACCTTGTTTGGTGTTAAGGCAGAAGAGGTGTTAAATAAAATGGAGGATAAAGCTAAATCTATGCAAACAGTCAAGGATTTCTTACAGGTACAGCCACCTCGGTTTAGCAGAAATTGGCCAACAAGGAATTGGTCCTTTCCATTGTCAGGCCACAGAGAGACAGATACAGACGTCCAAGAGGCAGATCTCAACCCCAAGGCTCAAACAGAGAATGACAGTGGGGCACCTCAACCCCAAAAGGAGGTGAGGACAAGTCTCACCCTTACAGGAAACAGTCACAATGACTTTCCCCTTCGTACGCCAAGCACGTCCCTTTTGGAAGCCCATTAGGGGGAAAACTAGCACTTTTTTCTCAAAACTGGCAAAGAATCACCCAAGACAAATGGGTTATGAATATTGTGTCTTAAGGTTACAGGTTCCACTTTCATACTTTACCAAGGCTAAAAGGAATGCCAGACCTGCCACAAAATCAATGGGCAGAGGCACAAAAACAAATTTCAGCCCTCATGGACATGAGAGCTATTCAAAAAGTACCACAACAGGAACAGGGACAAGGATTTTACTTAAGACTCTTTCTGATCTCCAGAAAGGCCAAGGCCTGGAGGCCCATGCTAGACCTTTCAATTCTGAATACTTACCTGGATATTCCAAAATTCAAAATGTTGACATTACAGCAGCTTCTACCCATGCTGAGCAAGAAGGCTTGGCTTGTTACTCTGGACCTCAAAGAGGCATACCTGCATGTCCCTATCAGACAAAATTGCAGAAGATACCTCAGATACAAAGCTGGTACAATGCACTACCAATTCTCTGCACTGCCCTTTGACTTATCTACTGCACCCAGGGTCTTCACAAAGTGCCTGGCGTCAATAATTGCATTTTGCAGACAAAAAGGAATTCAAATATATCCATACCTGGACGACTGCCTCATTCAAGCAGAGACAAAAGACATTCTTCTACAGCATCTGGCATTTGTAAAAAGGTTGCTAATTTCTGTAGGGTACACAGTAAACAAAAAGAAGTCAAAACTAGTGCCTTCACAACATATTATATTCCTGGGTGCCAGCTTAAATACAATGGCCCAGATGGCTTACCTCACACCCGACAAACAAGTTCAACTAACTCAATATTTTCAATTACTGGCAAAAAAGTCCCATCTCCCTGCAAGAAAAATTCTGCAGGCCCTGGGATTCATGGCATCCTGCATACTACTAATACCATATGCCAGACTGCATATGAGGAAATTACAATTGTACCTAAAAAGTGTTTGGACTCAACACTCTCACAGTTTAGAAGCAATAATACCAATGATTCCCTGCCTACAACAGGAGTTTCGATGGTGGGCACAGGCATGTCACCTAAACAAGGGTCAGCCTTTCACCCAACCCACAGCCAGGCAAACTCTAACAACAGATGCTTCGGATTACAACTGGGGAGCACACATGGCAGGAAAATGCATTCAGGGCAAGTGGACCACAGACCAGATGCATCTTCACATCAATCAAAAAGAGATGTTGGCTGTTCAAAATGCCCTAACAACTTTCAAGGACCTTCTGCATCCAGGACAATTATTACTAAAGACAGACAACACCACAGTAATGTGGTTCATAAACAAGCAAGGAGGCATTCATTCTTATCCCCTGTGCAGGCAAGCCATGACCTTGTGGAACACAGCTCTAATGTATCAAGTTCACCTGCAAGCACAATTCCTGCCAGGAAAGAAAAATACTCTGGCAGACGATCTAAGCAGAAATATCATGGACCCTCACGAATGGAAATTGAATCCACAAATCCTCAGCATGGTAATGCAAAAATGGGGATGCCCAGACACAGATCTTTTTGCCTCCCCACTGAATTGCCACCTACAAAAATTCTGCATAAGGACTTATCACGGACAAGCATGGAAAGTGGATGCTCTTTTGTTCAGCTGGAAAAACCTAAAAGTTTATAACTTCCCGCCAATGCCTCTCCTTTCAAAGGTACTCCTAAAAGCCAGACAAGAAAAACCACAGATGATCCTGATTGCTCCAGACTGGCCACGCCAGCACTGGTACCCTATCTTAAGGAACTTGGCTCAAGGCCCACCATGGATTTTGCCTCAAATTCCACACCTTCTGACTCAACAAAATAATCAGATCCTGCACAGTCAGCTCAAAACCCTAAACCTGGCTGCATGGTGGATACATTAGTTAAACAGGCAACACCTCTCTCTAAAGCTGTTATGGATGTCATTTTGGAGGCCAGGAGGCCGAGCACCAGGAAAGCTTACTCAGAAAAATGGAAGAGATTCTGCGCCTGGAACCAGGCTCAAAGCCTTGACCCTCTTGTTCCAAACATTCCTCAGATTTTACAATACTTAACTGAGATGCTGGACAGAGGCCTATCCTTTTCATCAATTAAGATCCACGCCTTCTGCTTTTTCAGCACATTACAACACGGATCCTCCTTTATTCTCTCATCCCTTGCTAAAGCAGTACCTCAGAGGGGCTAAAAACATAAGACTGCCCCGGAGAGCACTAACACCAACTTGGGACCTCAATTTCGTTTTGGAAAAACTGACCCTACCACCTTTTGATCCAGCCAATACATCCGATCTAAAATTTTTATCATGGAAAACAGCTCTGCTCCTGACAGTAACTTCAGCATGAAGAGTGTCAGAGCTACAGGCATTAATGGCAGTGGAACCTTTTATAATTTTTCATCAGGACAGGGTTTCTTTAAGGACAAACCCTACCTTTATGCCAAAGGTGATATCTAGTGTGGCTCTTAACCAAACCATCCATTTGCCAACTTTTTATCCAAACCCTCAGAATAAAGGGGAGAAACTTCTGCATTCTTTGGACATACACAGGCAGCTATGCTTCTACTTGGATAAAACAAAAGCTTTCAGGAAAACTGAGCAACTGTTTGTAGCATATGCTGCAGGATCACAGGGCAAGTCTATCTCACAGCAGACTATATCCAAATTAATAGGACACTGTATTCATTACTGCTACACACAGCATAGAAAAATCGGTCCCAAATACCATTAGGCCACATTCCACCAACAGCCACTTCAACAGCCTTTCTCAGAGGAGTACCTACCAAGGAAATTTTGGAGGCTGCAACTTGGAGTTCAGTGCACACCTTTACCAAGCACTACCACCTGCCTCTTTACTCTAAATCCAGAGCAAGATTTGCCACTGCAGTTCTGCAGGGCCTCATAGCCAATCCTACCTCTTTAAAGACCAGCCACCCAACCTTAGCTTTGGGATTCTACCCAAGTGTAATGACTGCAGCAGTGTAACACAATGAATGTAGTACAGTTTTGTACCTACCATAAATGTAGATGTTTGAGTGTTCACACTGCTGCAGTCCAGGTTACCCTCCCTCCATCCCCGCTGAACTAGCTGGACTTATCTATAAGATTACTGAGAATTTTGTCATTGTGTAATAGCCTGCAGTCACCACATCTGACTTCAATACTGCAGGAGCTCTGCCACAAGGCCCTACCCCTACAAGTTTTCTGAGAATTTTGTCATTGGGTAATAACCTGTGGTCACCACATCTGACCTCAGTACAGCAGGAGCTCTACCTTTCTATCCTATACAACCTTTGTGGTGTATTTGCTTGTAACTGAAGGTATTGTTTTTATTTTATATGTATATTTTTCATTAGCAATATGTATTGCCTACTTATTGAGGGCACCTGACATCTGGGACAAGAAAAACTGAAGAAAATGGCGTCAGAGCATCTTATATACCCCTGGCGCACTGACATCAGGGAAGAAGCGACAGCAACCGACGCCGGACCAAGACTTTGGAACTCTGGCCGACTGCGGGACCGCCTGACGGCAGGATAACCCAAGTGTAATGACTGCAGCAGTGTGAACACTCGAACATTTACATTTATGGTAGGTACAAATCTGTACTTTATGACTTTCGTGGTTATGATTCACTCATATGAGCAATCGCACCACTGTGATTCGGTTTTGTAAAGGTAAACCGTCAAACATTTTGGAGTATAAGGAATTATATTGATGGATAAAGGTAAATGCCAACAATGACCCAGGTCTAAATGATGGTGTGTCTTTAACCAGTGTGTTAAAGCAGAGGGCTTAAAAAGTGCAGTAGATTTCTTAGAACTTACATTTTTACATTTTTAATACACAATTAGTTTTGCATTTTTAAAATTTGATATTCAGTGTGAATAGTAAATGTTTAGGCACATTTATTCAGTATTTTGCCATTTAAAATGTATGCACTTTTTATGTTGCTGTGATTTTAAATAGGTCGTAAACCTAATTAATTGTTTTGATTGAATATGCAATTTCATTGGTGGAGGGAAGCTTATGTAGTTAAGATAATGACTGGTTTGCGTATACTCTGATGATGTCCCATTCGGTTATCAGGGACGAAAGTGCTTAGAATTTTATAGTTGTGATTAAAACCATTTGGCTTCACAATCACCTTATTATTTTTATTGTGTTTTGATCAAGTATTTTGGGATTTAAACATTCTTATCACAGTAATTAAGGGGTGCAAATTGTCCTGTGGAAAAATTAGTGATAAATACTGAAAATGTTGTCTCTTCTTACACTCAGTCACTATCTTCCTTCATAGAGCTAAGCATCTGGTCACCACATCTGACCTCAATACTGCAGGAACTCTGCCACAAGACCCTGCTTCTACAAGTTTACTGAGACTTTTGTCATTGTATAATAACCTCCGGTCACTACATCGGACCCTCTGTACAGCAGGAGCTCTGCCACAAGGCCATACTCCTACAAGATTACTGAGAATTTTGTCATTGTGTAATAGCCTGCAGTCACCACATCTGACTTCAGTACTGCAGGAGCTCTGCCACAAGGCCCTACCCCTACAAGTTTTCTGAGAATTTTGTCATTGTGTAATACCTGTGGTCACCACATCTGACCTCGATACAGCAGGAGCTCTGCCACCAGGGTCTACCCCTACAAGTTTACTGAGAATTTTGTTGTATAATAGCCTGCAGTCACCACATCTGACCTCAGTACTACAGGAGCCCTGCCACAAAGCCCTATTCCTACAAATATACTGATAATTTTGCCATTGTATAATGTAAGCACAATTGTACTGATAATTTTGTCATTGTATAATGTAAGCACATTTATCATAAAGAACCTTACTGTGTATTAACTTAATCAGTTAAGTACGTGCCTGCTGTGTGATTGAAAGTCTCTGTGAAATAGTTTGTGCACTCTAAGGACCTCTTTCTAAGTTGGCCACTGTCGCATTTTTCTTGACCAGTATGTTATACAGAATATGCTGGTTATTTAGCCCCAGGAAATGACAGAAAAACTGTTTTAATTTGGCATCTATTTGTTAATTGATTTGTACTGGCTAGAAACTGATAGATCTCAGTTTAATTTGACCTGAGGGTGGGAAGTTATACCTCCTGGCTATAATATCAGCTGCAGTGACCATATAAAGAGGAAAGGTGGTGGTATTGTTGTAACATTTCCCAACACCTACCACATCTCCCCTTACAGAAACCAATACTAAAATTCAGTTCAGCAGATCTTCTTATTGCTTTCCTCAAAGTAAACAATTATAAACAAACATGTATTACTGTCTTTTACATCCCTCTTGGTGACAATATAGCTATACTGGAAGATATCCCCATAACATTTCCTCAAGAAAAAAAAACTACTAGGTGATGTAAATGTCAGCTGGTTTAACATAAACTCTAACACCCCTACATCTAGCATGAACTTATATGGTTTCAGACAACTAATTAATACCCCACACATTATATAGCAAGACATCAAGTTCCCTATTAGACTGGATCCTAGTATCAGATCCTAGCAAATACTCCACCACAGGTACAATGTCAGACTGTCTCAGTGATCATCTCCCAATCTATATGTCCAGACATCTCACACATCCAGTTAAACAGCAAATAACACTCATCCTTTCCAAGTTTAATCCAGAAATGGTCATCACTACACTATAATCTATTAACTGGAACTTCTTAAAAATCCTCCCCTTAGACGATGCTGTAAATGAATTCAATACAACTTTTCTAAATATCCAAAATATTTATTTATTTAGGTTCATAGATTAGTACTAGGCTAACTACCCTTGTGGCCCATTTCAAGCCTAGCCAATTACCCCATGTGAGAATCAAACCCTGCACCTTGTGCCTGTAAGGTAAACATATTAACCATATTTGTTACAGTTGTTAACTAGGAAAATCCGACTGGGCCAGGAGCTCGTTCTCAGTGGAGGCCCGGACAGGAGCGGCCTTAGGTCAACTGGTGCCCTAGGAAAAAGGGCTCCCCACACACCAGCTGGTGCCCCCATCCTGGTCTACCTACACCAAATAAATACTGGAAAAGTGCCCCTGCTACAGTGGCGCCCTAGGCAGCCGCCTAGTTGGCCTATGCCTAAGGCCGGCTATGGGCCCAGGAAGAAAAGCTCCACAAACAGTACAATTAATACATTGTCAGACACAGCATTAGTTCACTGTACAGCACTATTAAGACAATAATAATGCAATAATAATACAATTATATTTACAATTACTTAAGACAGTTATGGATAAAAATGATCCATAGAAAGCATAGTTGGACTCAAGATGGGATAAGATTAGCCTAGAACACAGTTTCCTATAAGCAGTGTTGGCAAGGTAGCAAGCATGGGATTAATACAAGGAATATATAGTTGGGATGGGATCAGGGAGAAATTGTAGTAATAGAGATGCGAGTTACCTGGATGGGTAGGGGAGAGTAGGGAGTGAGTTTAGGAGGATTAGCCTGTAGTAAGGCAGGAGCAGAGCCAGTGGTTAGTTAGGTAGTTTAATAGTAGTTGTTTGCACTCGTGATGGTGTGGGTTTTTACTTATAGCAGGGGGAAGTGTATTCCATAATCTAGTAATTCTACTGGATAGAGACCGTCACCATGATAGTGATTAGATTTGGTGAACTTTAGTGTAAATTTATTGGAGGATCTCAGGTTCCTGGGGTTAGAGTTTGGTTGGACGAGATTTGAGATAGCCTTGTACTTCCTAGAACGAAGAGACTAAAAACAAATAATGCAATTTGGCTATCTAAAAAGAGTAGAATGTTAATGCACAGGACAGAGAAAAAGCATGGAAAGAATTTCAGAAATATAAAACACCTCAAAATCTTGAAAGCTTCACAATGCTTTACAATCATACTAAAAAGCAAATAAATGAAAACAAAACACTATACTATAGTAACTTTCAGAATAATTTTAAACACAATCTCAAACACTTTTGGACATCCATTAACCAAAAATTCAACCCAAACTCCTAACTCACCACTCAGAACTGCAATACAGTTCAAACTTGTCTAAAGCCTTCGACGCAGTTTGTGACAGCAAATGTTTACTTCAAATGTCCTCACTAGGTCTCTCTCAGCCCACCCTTCTGTCATTCAAAAGCCACTGTCCAGTAGGTATCAGTCTGTAAAGTGGCACTCCACTCTCGGTCCTTGCATCCTAGTCACCAACGGTGTATCACAAGGCTGTATACTTGGTCCCCTCCTCTTTAACATTTTCACCAAGACCCTCTATACATCTATACAACAGGCTACCCTATTACAACACTGATATGATTCCACTCTCATTTGCACACCTGACAACATGGTACACCTCCTAACAAATTACTTAGGAAACTTTAACAGCCATGACTTCATAACTCACAACTCATGTTCAACCCCAAAAAAGACCAAACTACTGCTTTTTACCCCCAAATCCCTCTCTTATGAAAAAACAAAATGTAAAGTCTCTCTTGATAATGAAGTCACTTCTTATAGCAAATTATTAGGGGTGATAGTGGATGATAATCTTGCATTTGGCCTGCATATACAAAATTGCGTAAGAAAAACTCACCAAAAACTAGAGATGCCTTACAGAGACAAAAAAAACCTTTCTCACTGACACAACTAAAACTACAGTTGCCACTAATCTCCTCCCCACACTTCGTTGTGGTGCTCCCATCCTGACTAACCTCCAGACTTCACAAAAATTAAAACCTGAACAATGCTATAACACAGTTGCTAAATTTCCACCAAATACCCCTTTCAGAATCTACCACTGTATAACAATGAAAAGCCTAAACTGGTTTTAACTGCCTCATCAGCTAACATATACACAGCTTCTTACATCTATAAAATTATCCAGCATCCATCTGCCTGTCCAGCACTAAAAAACATTCTACAAGCTATGTTCCCATTTGGTCATTGCAATCCTGGGACCAAAAACTCCTGTCAGGCTACAAACCTATCAAATCTGCTGGGCAATATCTGTACGTGTACAAGGCTGCTAAGGCCTGTAACTCCTTACCTGTATCCATCAGGTCAATACCCTCCCTTCCGTCGTTCAAAACCAATGTGAAAGACTTCCTATTTAAACTCTGGCTCTGTGCTTGCTCAAAACCAGGATAAACTGTATTCCTAAACATGAACAAGTACCTTTTCATTCCTTATACCTCCTCACTCTCCCTTCTTCACTTACTTCCTTGCTTCTATCAAATTTTCTTCCCTGACCTTTTCACTAAATATGTCATAAACCTGGTTTTCCCCTTACTTCATATTGCAGTTCCTGTTTGTATGTGACTAACTTACCCTTAATTTCTGTACAAACTGTTTAAAATTTCTTTGAATATTAAATGATTGTCATGTAGTGATTCTTAACCAATGTTTTTATATTATGTCTAATTTGTTATAATCATTTAAACTGCAGATATTTTTGTTTTATTTTTTAAGATTGTATAATTATTGTTCTTAAAATGTTTTGTAATAATTTGGAGCTTTTTTCCCTGGGCCTTGGGTGAATATGGACTTCTACCCAGTCGGACTTTCCCAGTAATCAAATGTCAATAAATGAATAATTAAATAGAAAATTAGTACACATTTCATTTAGCAAATACAGCTTAGGGGTGGCACAGTGGTCCAGGGGTTAGCATTATTGCTTCACAGTGCTTATTTCCCTACCTTGTATTCAAAAACTGCCCAAACTGAAGAAAGTGATAGCTGTTTGTGGTATACACGAAGTAAAAATGGCTCATGCACACACGTGCGCGTGTGTGTGTGTGTGTGTGTGTGTGTGTGTGTGTGTGTGTGTGTCTGTGCACATATGTATGTGTGTGTTTGTGTGTGTGTATATGTATGTGTGTGTGTGTGTGTGTGTGTGTGTGTGTGTGTGTGTGTGTGTGTTTGTATATGTGTGCATGTATATGTGCATGTAATGAGTGTGTGTGTGTGTGTGTGTGTGTGTGTGTGTGTGTGTGTGCCTGTATGTGTTTCTGTCTATAAAATGTAGACATTTTCACATTCCTAGAAAGCTAAATAAAGTCTGCATAACAGCTCTGTATACCCCACCTACTGCTAACACAAATAAGGCACTCAAAATTGTACCAGTCTACCTGTGACATGCAGAATAAACAACCTGAGTTTGCTCATGTGGTAGCTGGTAATTTTAATCAGGCTGAACTAAAGTCAGTACTCCCCCATTACTACCAGCATGTAAACTTTCCAACAAGGGGTAGGAGTACCTTAGATAAAGTATACACCAATATAAAGCAAGCATACAAAGCAGTGTGGCATCTACACCTCGGCGGCTCAGATCATCTTTCTATCATGCTGGTGCCTGCTTATAAACCTACTCTGGTCAGGGAAAAACCTACAGTGAATCAGATCAGGATTTGGCCCAAGGGAGCATTATCAGCTCTCCAGGATTGTTTTAGTGTACTAACTGGAGCATTTCCAAGGAGCCAGCCTCAACAGACCAGCACATAGACCTAGGTGAATATACTGAAGCAGTGATGGCTTACATCATGAAGTGCATTGATGATGTTACAGAGATCAGAAACATCATCACAAGAGCTAACCAAAAGCCATGGCTTATGAGCAAGGTCTACTAAGGCATGAAATTCAGCATTCAGGGTAAATGACAGGGAACCCTTAAGTGTGGCAAGCGCAAACCTGAAGAAAGGCACAAAAGAGGCTAAGAGGGTATACGGGAGGAAGGTACTAAACTACTTTGAGGACATGAAGGATACCACATGGTTGTGGCAGGGTGTACAACAAATTATGGATGGTAAAATGAGAGCTGCACAATGTGATGATAACACTGACTTCCTAGACAGGCAGAATACCTTTTTTGGAAGATTTCAGGAGAGGTACACCACAACTGTGCAAAGGTTACACACAGAACAGTATGATGCAGTACTCAGCCTTAGCCTGATGGAAGTAAAAAGGGTGCTACAGAAAGTCAATCCCAGATAATATCTTGGGTAAGGTGTTAAAGAGCTGTGCAGGCCAACTATGTACAGTGTTCATGGATATATTTAACACCTAGCAAAGGTCCCTTCATGTTACAAAGTAACAAATAGCATCCTCTACTCAAAAAAGCATCACCCTCCAGCTTGAATGACTTCAGGCCTGTTGCATTAACATCCACAGTTATGAAATGTTTTGAGAGGCTAGTCAAGAAGCACCTGTCTGCAGAACTACCATCAACTTTTGATCCACTGCAGTTTGCCTACAGAGAAAACAGATACATGGCTGATGCAATGGCAGTCACATTGCACCTTGCTCTTGAGCATCTGGAGAGCAAGGACAGCTATGTGAGAGTGCTATTCATTGACTTTAGCTCAGCATTTAACACAGTTGTTCCTATGCAATTGATCAATAATTGTCTCTATGCAATTGATCAATAAGCTAGTACATCTGGGCATCAGCAAACACCTCTGCAACTGGATTCTGGACTTTTTGATTAACAGGCCACAGAAGGTTTATGTGGGTAAGAATACCTCTAGGATCATAACACTCAACACAGGTGTTCCTCAGGGTTGCATTCTCAGCCATCTATTGTTTGCTATCCTAACCCATGACTGCACAGCAAAGTTCAGTACAAATCCTATCATCAAGTTTGCTAATGACACCACAGTCGTGGGTCTCATCAGGAGAGACGACGAGAGTGCATACAGAGAAGCGGTTAACACACTGATTGCCTGGTGTGCAAGAAACAACCTTGACCTGAATGTAAGTAAAATAAAATAGATCATCGTAGACTACAGGAAGAAGCAAACACCCCATATACTGCTCCTAATCAATGGCGAGACAGTGGAAAGGGTAAGCAGTACCAAATTCCTTGGAAATCATATCTCTGATGATCTCTCTTTGTCCAGGAATACCTGCCACATAATGAAAAAAGCACACCAATGTCTCTACTTTTGGAGAAGACTGAAAAGGGCAAAACTACTACTGATAGCACTTTCCACCTTCTACAGAGCAGCAATTGAAAGCATCCTAACATCCAATTTTTTGGTATGGTATGGGAGCTGTTCGGTCACAAATAAGAAATTACTGCAGAGAGTGGTGAGAGTTGATGAGAGGACAGCTGGCATTAGTCTGCCCACAAACCAGGATCTTTATATAGAGAGGAGCCTAAAGAGAGCCACCAAAATACTAAATGACTCAACTCATCCTGCAAACAGTCTGTTTATGAGCCTGTCATTAGGCAAATGATACCACAGTTTTCAATGCAGGACAACTAGATTCAAAGACGTTTTTTATCCAAAGGTGATCAGGCTTCTTAATTATAACATTAGGTCTGATCACTGACAGGTCAGGAAGTTGGGACCCAGGTGCAATATATTTACTTCAGCTGCTATTGCTATGAACTTGTTCACCCATGATGTGTTACATGGTTCATGTGCAATACTGTTACTTGAACCTTGCTGTTAGATGTGGGTTTGGAGTATCTTAACAAGTGTGTGTATCTAGAAATATATGTAGCTATATACTTAAGTGCAGCATTGACGTATAAGATGGTAATAGTATTATTATATGTTGTTTTACATTATGGCTTTCTATGCATGTGATTTCTTTTTTGTTTGTCCCATGATGAGCTGATTGCATGGAATCTCATTTAATTTACACTTGTGTAGATCTAAATGAAAATAGTTACTTTTGACTCTGACTTTGTGCATGTTTGTGTATATGTGCATGTGGTGTGTGTCTGTGTGTGTGTATAGTGTGTATGTGTAAATATGCATGTGCGTGTGCGTGTGTGTGTGTGTGTATACATATATATATATATATATATATATATATATATATATATATATATATATATATATATATATGTATATATGCTTGTTTGCGTGTCTGTTTCTGTGTGTTATTGTGAAGCGCCATTTTTTTTTCTCTTTTTTTCAGTGGCCTTAGTGTTTATTACAATATTTAAGGAGTGCAGAGGTGCAGCCCTTTTTGGGGAAGAGTGTGAATGCTATGTTTCTTAGAAGAAATAGATTTGTGTTTGTGTGCTTTTTTGAAATGCCTGTTTTGAGTGTGCTAGAAACACGAGTTTCAGCAAATTTGATTTTCAGCTACTAAAGTTCACGTTCTTTGGGTTCATATTCAGATGACATGGACCTGATGTAGATAGGTGTCTATGTATATGTATGTACACACTCATATACTTTTTATATGTGTAAAAGAAATGGTGTTTTAAAACTTAAAATCAAACAATATGATGGTTCATCTGTAAAACACATAAGTGCAGTCTCATTATACATTGCATTTTAGCGGATTGATGGGATGTGGCTATTTTGCTGCTTCTTAAAACCAGACTAGGGCAGTGGGTAGAGTGGTGGTCAGCAGTGCTGCCCATCTGAAGTGTCACACTTGTAGGTCTGTGTGGTCTGTCTTACTTGTTAAGCAGTCTGAGGTAGAATTGCTTGTTTTATAGCTTGGTCTAAGGAGAAGACATTAACTCTCTCATGGGCAATAAAAACGGTAGCTGCTGTTATGGGCCACTTTAAGCCCAACCAGTTTCCCTTAAAGGTGAGAATCAAACCCTGTACCGTGTATTTCTGGGGTAAATGCCTTAACCATTATGCCAACCTCCAATGAGTTTGTAATCTTTGTTGAAGTTAGTATTTAGTCATTTGCATTTCACTTCCTGTTTCATTTAGGGCATCTATTAAAATCAACTTATTTTTTTGAGTGTGTAGGATATTTGCCTGATTTATAGAGATTATAACATTCACCAGTGAGGAAGGTAGAAAATGTACAAGGCTGTTGCATACAATCTTGAAAGACTTCTGGTTATCATGCTATAGATAAGACATAGTATGCTGTGATGCCAGGTAACAGTGTGTGTGTGTGTGTGTGTGTGTGTGTGTGTGTGTGTGTGTGTGTGTGTGTGTGTGTGTGTGTGTGTGTGTGTGTGTGTGTGTGTGTGTAGTAGTGACAACTGTAGTTGTAGTTTGATGCAAATAAGTAGGCCTCTGCTGGTTCATGGCAGTGTGACTGTAGAGACATAAGGAGTTGACGAATGGTATTTATCATGCTTTTCATCTTTTCGGTATTTGAGTCCACATTTCTAATGTTGTCGATTTTGTTCCTTATGCATCTTACATTTGTGTGAAAAGCCTTAAGAGCAGTGTGGATGTTAGCACTAAGTGTATGCATGATTTACATGGTACTATGCATGTACACTGAGTGGTCAGATCCTGAGTTTATTTGATATCATTTGATAACCTGAATCCAGTCCTCTCTCCATCTCTCCTCCTCTTCTTTATTCCTTTTCCTTCCCAACTCTATTTACTTTCTTTTACTCTTTGATTTCTTTCTCCAATTAACTGCTTCTTCTAACTAGTAAACACCCGACTCTCTTGTACTTTTCCTCTCTGTTCCTGACTTCCACTGTATGATCTCTTAACCTACTGCTAATATCCACTCCTCCTGTTGTCTACTATTTGTAACTAATCGATATTCTTAGCCCCATTATCTACATGTCTGTGCCTTCAATATGTTTATCTGCTTAACTACATTGTAAGTCTAGCTTTCTTTATTGTTGTCTCATATATTGCTTTTCTTGTTGTATGATACATTTTTTCTAACATGCATCTCTCAGTTATGTTTGTACTATTGGAGCTTTTCTCCCCGGGCCTCTGCTGAAAAAGGGCTTTGTCTCAGATGGACTATCCCAGTCAACAAATGTCAAATAAATAAATATAGTTTTGATGTGCACAGCAGGTGTACAGTGTTGGTGTGTGTTCTGTTTCTGGTTATCTGACCAGCAAGAGTTAGTACATGACCTATGCTGGTTTCGCATATTGTAACTGTTTTTGAAGTTTTGTTTGGGGAATATTCGTGTTTATAAAATGAGTGAGTTAGTGGAGTGGAAATTTAGGTTGTTTGGGTGTAAAGTATAAAACAAGATATCTGATTACTAGAGAACAGAGTATTTGAAATTCATGTTGGATAAGGGGAATGTTTACGCTACGTAAAATGATAATAGTATAAATGCAGTGGTAACCAGAGGGAAGACAATGCATGGTTAGTGAGTAAGCAAGTGCCTCAGTGTGAAACAGTACGGACATTTTGTATTTTAGGGATAAGTCGGCATCTTCAGTCCCTGATCTAGATGGTACTATGTCATCAATATGGTTTAGGCAGGCCCCTTGAAGCTAGAACCTGAAGCCCGTACCTTCAGCAGCCAGTGGAGATCAAGAAGCGTTCCATTTCAGGAATTAGAAGGAGAACATGAACACAGTATTCACAAAGGGATAATCGTGTAATATCAGCCTAATGAATAGGAGTAGAATATTCAGAAGTTTATGAAAAAATGGTGGGGTGTAGAAACAGTTGCCTAACACTTCAGTCGGAGGAGAGACAGTGAGAACACAAGATGATAGCTGATCTAAATCTTAACAAAAGGCACAAGAAGCAAGACAGGAGTTTAGTTAGCTGCAAGAGTGTGTGTGTGTGTGTGTGTGTGTGTGTGTGTGTGTGTGTGTGTGTGTGTGTGTGTGTGTGTGTGTGTGTGTCTGTGTGTCTGTGTTCGTACATAGGTGTGCAAACACTCAGTGAGCTGACTGCTGTATCACAGTCACTTGGTAGGCAGAAAAGAATTAATGAGGAAGACATGTGAAAATTTGATGCAGGAGATGGTAACACAGCCGTCCGAGTTGTTACAGAACCAGGTATTAAGTGAGAATTAGTAAGAACGATATATCTTAGTACATTATTACTAGACATTACCATTAAAGAAAATCAGTCACTCTGTTTTCAGCCTGCTGTTAGGCTCTGATGACCACATTTTTAGTTCAAATGTGGATTTATTCACTCTGTGGTTGTTATTGACTGTTAATGCAGTAGTCTACCAAACCATTACCTTGGCAAGATTTGCAGACATACCTCTCAACCTCTTAGCACAAGAAATCTGGACAAAGTCTGATATAATGGAGGGATGGAGGCCCAAAAATATGGACCTGTTTTAAATATTACTCTTACAAACTTAGAAAGTTGCTATAATAACAGGATTTGTGTTATGCATTTCCTGAAGGATATGAGTCTTACACTCAAATGCGTGTCATTATTTTGTGACTTTAATACTTGGATTATCCCATTTATTTGTCAAAAAAAAAACACAATTTCTTTGAGGAACAGACCAAAAATATGAGGCAAAAATCTGGACATTCTGCAAAAATCTGTACATTTGAGAGGTATGTTTACAGACTTTGTATGTTTTCGTGGTACCACTCTTACAACCAGGTTAGTTCACTTGAAATGGTGCTCACACTTAAAATTTTTGAGCAGAATGTTTCTTGGGTGTTTTTGTATGAATGCCATAAAGTAACTCACTGAAGAAACAAAATTTGAAGTTGCTGGAATATTGTAGCTGTATATATTGCTCATTCTATAGAGATGTTTAACTGCTTATTTGTCATGAGACACAAAATAAGTGATGCAACTACAATGTTTGATTCTAGTGAGAAATGCACCATTAAACAAGTTAGTGCTTTTGGAAAACAGGCTTATCAATTCATAATCTATCTAGGTGAATTTCACCTTTGGATATGTTAGTAAATTTAGGCTTGAGAAGGTTTTAGTGAACTGTTAATTTTATATGATCACAAACATTTTATTATATGGTGACAGACTGATTTGGCACAGAAACCACTCAACATATGTGATCAAGAAGAAGAAGAAAGACAGGGTTTAATTTAAATAAAGGGAAGTCTGCAGAAACACACAACTTCTCTATGTTTTCATTCATTTCTCAGGAAGTTTAGACTACAAACCGCAAACAACAAATTCTGTCACCTTACTTAAAGATCGGATCACACACTTCCATAGACCTGTTACCAGTAAATCTAACATAAAATTTTGTTATGTGTGCGCAATTGCCTCTGTTCTCACAGCACTCAAGAAATTACCTCATATTTTATTTATTTTACATTTGTTTAAATTGAGAAAAAATAAAAAAACAGCCACCAGAAAGTAAACAAAAGTCTCCACTTTTAATACGCCACCAAAAACAAAATAACCAAACGACTAAGCGCTTTCACCAGGCTTCAACCACTGGCTTCTTCAGAGTCATTTGGTATAACATCCACAGCTTATTAAGTATACAAACAACTAATTGATTAATTAGTTAATTACATCACCACCTGACCAGAAGGTTTAAACAAAAATCATTAATCGAATTCCCTCATTCCACACACATACAATCCATCTCTTTTTATACTTTTCTCATTACATTTGTTTACTGGGAAAGTCCGACTTGGAACGAGGCCAATTTTCAGTGGAGGCCGGGAGACAAACATTCC
Source organism: Protopterus annectens (assembly GCF_019279795.1). Taxonomy (NCBI): domain Eukaryota; kingdom Metazoa; phylum Chordata; order Ceratodontiformes; family Protopteridae; genus Protopterus; species Protopterus annectens. The sequence continues at coordinate 804,896,999 of NC_056751.1, forward strand.
AGATACATGCCTTTGAAATGTGGGAGGATACAGGAGCACCCAGAGGAAACCCACATGAACACAAGTAGGACATGCAGACACTGCACAGAAGGCAGTCCAGCTGAGAATCGAACTGGAGAACCTCTTGCTGTGAGGTGACAATGCTACTGCTGCACCACTGCACCGTCTGCACATCACATCTGCTGACAGTTTCAGTTCTTCAGTTCTCATAGCAGAGTACCCTACGAACAATAACATTATGCAATTATATGTTATACTGCATCACCCTTGTCAGTGGGCGGGCATATAGACACAGCGCCGAGCAGTTTGGCATAATGTTGCTACAGAAAATTCTTCTAACAAGATAAGTTGGAAAGAGTAGATCAACAATAGGTTTTCTGCTCTTCAAGTCACCACAACCAACGTTACACATTTATATATATGGGTCCCCTTCACATGGTCGACATTTCACAATGTCGAAACTCATATGGCAGGGACCATATGATCGACATTTGAAATGTCGACCATGGGGAACTGGCATCTCTTAACAGTGCGGAATGGAAATATTTCCATTTCCGCACTGTAGTGCAATCTCGGAGTTGGTATATTAAAGTTAGGGGGGTGGGCGGAGCCTCCTTGCTAGCATCTTTAAAGTTATTTTTATTTTTTTTTTTAGGTCTGCTTGTATGTTCAACATTTCAAATGTCGATCATATGGTCTCAGCCATATGGGTTTCGGCATTGTGAAATGTCGATCATATCAAGTAGACCCATATATATATATATATATATATATATATATATATATATATATATATATATATATATACATGTATATTTGTGTGTGTGTGCATGTCTGTGTGTGTGTGTGTGTGTGTGTGTGTGTGTGTGTGTGTGTGTGTGTGTGTGTGTATCTATAACAACTTGTCAAAAATGCAATTCATCAAATGGTAACTGATTGAGCAAAACCTGTCAATCAGCAGCCAGTCAAAAAAAAAAAAAAAGAAAAGTACAAACCTTGTTTTTTACAGGGGAAAATTCCCCCCTGCATCCTGTACTAATTATATATACCAACTCTGAAAGGTTGTACTACATTGGGGAAAGGGTAAATTCCCCAGTTCCCACAGTCTCATGATCTCATACAGAACAACTACCGGCACATTTAATCAGCTGTTTTTCTATTAGCTGTGCAGGTGACTTGTGATTGATGATAACATAGATATATATATATTATATATACTGGTATACTCACATTCATCTAGTAACCCAATAGTCGAAAATTAAAGATCAACAAAGCAAACATTGACACACTAACCCACATAGACCAAGAAAGAACCTCTGCATATGCAATCTTTAAATTAAAAATAAAAAAAATACATTGTGTTTTTGCAAGGAAGCAAGCAGCCCTTTGACCTCCAAACCCCTTGCTAATTGCGTATATATATATATATATATATATATATATATATATATATATGTATAAACTCCGAGCCTGCAGGATGTCAGGAAATGGAGATATTCCCCTATCCTGAGAATTGATGCAGTCTCATACACCTGTCAACCATCTGTTTAGTGGACCAAATGCAGTCAATTAAATAGATGTTGACCAAGGACAATGTACACCAAATGCATTCCACCTGTGTGTGTGTGTGTGTGTGTGTGTGTGTGTGTGTGTGTGTGTGTGTGTGTGTGTGTGTGTGTGTGTGTGTGTGTGCGTCTTTGTGTGTGTGTGTGTGTGTGTGTGTGTGTATATATACCTATATATATATATATATATATATAAGTCCACTATGTAATACTGAAATCCCGAATTTCAGTATTTCGAAATTACATAGCCAAAAACACAAAATTCCAAAACCCCCAGAAGCGTGAAATTCAAAATCCCGATGCACAGAGATGTTGATTTAACGCTTCTGCTGGTACGGTATGTGAATGAATGGGTGGACGTTTAGGTAAGTAGGTTGTGTAAGTGTGTTGGTTAGGGGCTTTAGTGTGTGTGTGTGTGTGTGTGTGTGTGTGTGTGTGTGTGTGTGTGTGAGGGACTGTAAAATGTGTGGGTGTGAGTTTCCTTTGTGTGTCTGTTTGTGTGATCTCAGAGTTAGAATATTTAAGTGGGGGGTGTAGGGAGAGCAGGAGGGCTTGCCTCCCTGCTTATCTGTAGTGTAGAATTATATATTTGATTGTGGGGGGAAGTTGTGTGTATGTGTATGTGTGTGCTGTATGTGTAGAGTACGTTTGGGATTTAAAACTTCGTGGTTATGGGGTTTTGGGATTTTGTATTGTAGATGTGTTTTCGGCTATGTAATTTCGAAATACTGAAATTTGGTATTTCTGTATTTCCCCATATATATATATATATATATATATATATATATATATATATATAGATAAATGTGTATATATATATATATATATATATATATATATATATTTGGTTACAGTTAGATTTGCGAACTGCAATCAATCGAGAGTGGCACTGCTGACTTTCAGTTTTCCAAGAGGCAGTTTTGCAAACCCAAATACATTGACTACACAACACACATATTGCATAGGTAGTGTAGTTCGAGTATTTGAGTTCAGAATTTTGAGTGGAGAATGTGGTTCGGTGAGGAACGGGGAATTAACCCATTTCCTCACTGTAGTGCGATCTAGGAGATGGTATACATAATTTGCAAGGGGTGTGGGGGAGTCCGGGGGGGGGCTTGCCCCCTGCAAAATAGTGAGAATCATGGTACATGATGGTGCATAGCTTGAATGACTGATGTCACCTCCTGCTATGTCAAATAGATTGAACTATGGGAGTGAATGTATTCAGTTTCAAGTTTCCTGCTTGTTCGCTGTTGCAATTTTCAAGATATTGGTTCAACGTTAAGGCCAATCGATGTTTGCAGTTTCCAGGTTTCAGTAATAAACCCTATATATATATATATATATATATATATATATATATATATATATATATATATATGTATGTATGTATATATCTTGGGGCATGGTTAGGGTTAGCACATATTAGTAAGAGGGACCGGGGCAGCATAGCCCCCCTGCCCACCTTAGTAATGCATGCTAAAGCTAGCCCTGCCCCTGACCCACATGCTGAATGTGGTTGGGTTATAGGGAGGACATCGGAAAAGGAAATCTGTCTCCTTTTTAAGTGTACTGAGTGTCATGTCATTCTGTTGCTTGTATTATATAGTGAATGTTTCACATGTTGTGGTGCATGTTTTGCATGTCGACCAGTCATCCCATAATCCATATATGTATATTGTATATCTGTGCATGTGTATCTCTCTATATATATTTGTATATTGGTCTCCTTCAGAAGATCGAACGTTCAAAAGGCTGAAAATCAAAGTATCCAAAACTCAAAATATGGAAAATGGAATTTGCTATTTCTTCATTGTTGGGTGAGCTCGGAGTTGGTATATATAATTAGGGGTCTACTTCAAAAGGTTGAAAACCCATACACTCAAATTACAAAACATTGAGACCATAACAGCGAAAATCCATTGAATCGAAAGCTTAAAATAATGAAACCAGAACATCAAACTATACAACTTACCAGAAGTCTGGTCTTCATTAAAGACTGCCTACAGTAAATAAGTGTCAGCAGTTTTGTAGGAGGACAAGCCCCCCCTGCACCCCTCTCACCCCCTCTAAATTATATAGGCCTACTCCAAGATTGCACTACAGTAAGAAAAGGGTAAATTTCTCAATCATCACTGTACTACGATCTGCATTTCGAACTGCTGAAAATACATTGCTCCATGAATGGTCACTGTACTGGAGATATTGCTAGTTGTTTGGATAGAAATTATGAAAATTTACAGTATTCCCATGTGTACATTAATATTTCCAAATGAAACAAGTAACTTACAACCTATTTTATGGCAACAGGTGAAACCCTAGAATTGTTAATATTTGCGCTGTAAGTTTTGACTCTTGAGAGATATAGAGTGTTATGATGTTAATTATACAAACAAGCATGATTTTTCAAATTTCTATATATCTCATTAGACAATCAGTCAGAAAAAAATCTATTGATGTCGTTTTTTTTTTTTTGTTTACAAAAAAGCAGTGTTCAGAAACATAAGGAGCAAATGAAATTATTCGCATCTAGCTGCTGTGAAAGGTACCCCTCTAGTAACTTGCATACATCCTTAAAATTCTTAAGCTTTTTTATACAGGAAATACAACTAAAAAGGTACAGACAGCAGAGCTTTTCAGAAATTTTTTTTTTACATTATGTGTAACATTTTTTTTACATTAATTCATGTATTCAGTCTTTAAATAAATACTGTAACAATATGCCAACAATCCATTCAATCTCTATATCAGTAATGTAATAGTAATATGATAAAAAAATCCAGCTTTACGTTTTTCCTCAAACGTTTCAAAAACAACCTGTCAGTTCTTGGAATGGTTGCAGCCTAGTTATGTTGTAAAAGCAGTACTTTGTTCAGACAGACGTGTATATGTCGACAACCAGTCATTTTCTGTGTGCTTGTTTATTTAGATATTTACAGAAGAATGAAAAAATGATTGTTTGCCTAATTAACATGTAAACAACTCTGAATCACAAGCTGTACAACTTAACAGTAAAAGTATCAGTGATGATTTTTCTCCAGCATCATGTAAGGTTGCAGTTGCTACCATGAGATGGTCTGTAAGTCATTTGTTTCTGGGAGTATTATTCTAAACTTTGAAATATTACATTTCTTCATAATTAGTAAAAAGAATAGCAACATCTCTAATGTAGTGCATTGTACAGTTACATATTTCATTTGTTGACTAGAAAGAGGCCCAATGTCCCCTTTCAACCTCAGCCTTCGCCCAGTGATCACAATGGCAAATGCAGTACAACGTAAATGTATAAAATAAGAATATAATGAAATCCTCATAACAAGTTACACAGTTCATTAACAAGGAGAAAGTAAGTTAAAAAAGTTTTCAATATTTATAACTGTCAAAAAAAAAAAAAACAAAGGCACAGTGTAGTCAAGGTTGTAGTTTTATATAGAGTGGGGCATTTTAAGTTGTTCTCTTACATATTTATTTTTTACCATTAAGGTAACTTTCCACAATTAATAGGGTTAACGTAGTGCACAACCATATATATAAATATAGACTCAATTGTTCATATTTAAGTTGATATAATTGTTCTTTTTGGGTCAAGATTTGTGTTGTGACATACTGTTTTATCATGGACTTAAGTGGAATTTTGCAAGGACTATCGGCTGATAAAGATAACCTGGAAGCTTTTGGCTTTAACACTAGGGGGTCAAGTAGTTTAAATAACAGTGAAGTGGATTCCAAACAGAAATGTGGGTTAGTTTTTCAAAATCTGACCAGAAACATGAAGTCCCTAATGTCTAACATTTGGCACTTGAAATTATTCAAGGCCTACAAACTAAAAGATATTACACCTAGGGGGCTTAGGATCCGTCTTCAACCTCTAGTATCAAGCATTGATGCCCAGTTATCACAGGATTGGGCTTCAGTCCAACATCAGGCCTCAATGCTTTTTGTGGATACCCTAACTAGTTATTATGAAAGAACCATTGAAACACAAATACTAGAAATCCTCAAAGTGTGCCTTGAAGCCCAATTATTTGAAACTGAAACATTTTTCAAAGAATATATTTCTGATTTAGCCAAAGATTTGGCCAATTTGGAACAACAATTGATTAAGAGAAAAACACACAAATTCAACAGGGACTTGTCGGATTACAACAAAGGTAAACCGTTTGTTACATCCAAGAGTGTCAGGTTCACAGATAGAGCTAATAAAAGCAATTATGGTAGAAAGAGGCCTAGATCAATATTAAGAAGGACAGAATCTACCCTTAGTGGTACGTCAGAGGATCAAACTTCCTCTGTTACAGACTATGATGTCCCTTCAAGCCAGGTGTCCCCAGCTGCTAAGAGAAAACAGCCTGTCCCTTTAGACGTAAGACACGCAGGGGAGGCAGAAAGCATAGAAACAGATACAGGAACATCCAGTTTACAGGTTCTATTACAACATATTGTGAAACAGTGAACAATGTACACAATATTTCATCCTTTGAATTATCACCTGTACATTACCAAGTACTAAATAAAGGTCTTAATTTTGTCCCCACTTCACCTGTTTCTGAATACAGTTTGTTACAAGATGTTAATGATTTTTGTAGATTGGTAAATCTTAAGATATTTTTTTCAGATCATGACACTACTCAAAGATCTACTGGTTTCAAATTTGGCAAATCAGAATATACACCACCTATGGATAAACATGTTTCTATCTTTAAGGAATGTGTCATCAAAGATTTACATTTTTCCACAATATACCAACCTACCACAAATAACCTTAGTCAAGCAGAGAGATCTGCTCTTACTGAACTTCAACTTAATCATGATATTGTCATCACTCCAGCAGACAAGGGGGGAGGTATTGTTGTTATGGATCACAGCAAATATAAGGCTGAGGCTTACAGACAGCTGTCTGATGCTCATTATTATATCCAGATGGTTGTGGATCCCACACCTAATTTCAAAGCACAGATAGACTCTTTGTTGGATTTAGCGATCGAAGAAGGTATTATTAGTAAACAGGTTGGCAAACAACTTAAAGTGGTGGAACCTATGCCGCAGTATCTATACCTTCTTCCCAAAATCCATAAACACTCTATTAATCCTCCAGGTAGACCTACTGTCTCTGGGAGAGGCTCTTTAACTGAACCACTATCCGCTTTTCTTACGTATTATTTAAAACCATTACTGTCTAATGTTAGATCAAGGATACAAGACACCACGGAATTTCTCAACATCATTCAAGATTCACAATTAGAAGCTGATTGGTGGTTATGTACCCTAGATGTTTCATCTTTATACACGAGCATCCCCCATGATGCTGGCATTGCTGCCATCTCTTATTGGTTGGACAAATCTGGATTATATTCCACTGGTTTCAATAATTTTCTTGTCAAACTTACTGAATATGTGCTGTGTAAAAACATTTTTTACTTTGATGGACATCCATATTGGCAGATCAAAGGTACGGCAATGGGGGCTTCCTTTGCCCCCATATATGCTGATTTATTTATGGGATTTTTTGAGCAAACATTTATATATGATGCACATCATAATCTACATATAAATCATTTGGACATCTGGAGAAGATATCTAGATGACTGTTGGATGGTGTGGCATGGGGATAAGGACCATGTGTTTGATTTTGTCAGGTATCTTAACAACAATCCTTTTGATATACAATTCACTTTAAACATAGAATATCAAGAGATTGTTTTTTTGGATGTTGTCATCTCTAGATTGGAAGATCACACATTGGCCACTACTGTTCATAGGAAGTTTCCTCAATATAACACATTGCTACATGCAACTAGCTCTCATCCCCGCCACATCATCCGAAACATTCCAAAATCCCAATTTTTGCGTATGAAACGCATATGTTCTTCAGAAGAACAACATCAAGTTTGTGCACAAGATCTGTCAAATAGGCTTTTCAACCGTGGATATTCTAAGTATCATATCTCTCAAAACATTGATCAGACTAGTCAGATGGCACACTCAAGCTTATTACAATACCAACATTTGAAGCATGATGACAAATCAAATTCTGTGCAGCCGATAAGGTTGGTAACCACTTTCGGAAACAACACATTCAGATTCGGGGAAATTATTAACAGACATTGGGACAAACTAAAATCTCATGAACTTCTGAATGACATACTACCAGATAAATGTGCCTTCTCATACCATAGGGGTCGCACTATATATTCTCGTTTCACTCACTACAAGAGATATACACCAGTGACTAATGTCCAAACCACCTTATTTGGTGATCCTTTGGTGGGGTGTTTTCCTTGTGGACATTGTAGTGCCTGCCAACATATCCTCAAAACTAAGGAATTTTCAAGTAAAAATACATCACAGGTATACAATATTAACATCTTTGGGAATTGCAGTTCGGACTGGGTCATTTATTTGGCCACATGTACCTGTTCCTCTTTTTATGTGGGTCAAACGTCCAGGCCAATCAAATTGAGGATTAGTGAACACCTTAGTGCCATTAGAAACCACCAATTGTCTAATGCCCTCTATAAACACACCATTAATCATCCCACTGCTGTTTTTAAATTTGTTATTATAGACAAAATCCAAATGCATAGGAACTTTAAAGCAGGTTGGCATACTAAACTTAATAACATGGAAAATATGTGGATAACCAGGTTAGGGGCTTTGTTCAAACCTGGCCTTAATGAAATAGAATAATATGTCAACCTAATTCCTTATGTATTTTGTTTTGGATTTTTAACATTTCATATGTTCATGAGTTTATTTTGGTGATTTTTATTTGTATTATTATTACTATAACCATTAGTTACTATTTAAGATATGTTTACATTATCCAGTCATTACTTATTTCTGTCATGTGCCTTTAAATGTCTCTCTATATAACACCATGATGTTGGGAGCTGCTTAACTATTCAACATTTGCTTTTTAGCACCGAAGAAGGCTTTGTACAGCCGAAACCGGTTTGCTTGCTTGTTAGCCATTATTAATGGCTTTCTTTTCTACAATAAATTAAATTTTGCTGCTATACCGATGTGCTGGTCCGTTTTTGGATTTACCCTTTTGCGTTGGTTTGGACCGTGCACTTAGTCCCTCGCTCGTGTGTAAGGTTGTAGTTTTACCTAGACTTGCATAAGGGAGCTGGTAGAAGGAGAGTTGTCAGCAGTGGTAGGGGAGGGATTCAAGGGAGACAAAACTGGGGGAAAAGTTAACCATTATCAAAGAAGGTGCTAGTTAAGAGGTTTGGACTTTGGTTCCTTGTAATTAGTTATATTTCTGATTTGTGTGATTTATGATTAATTCCTGGTAGAGGAACTGCGTACTGAAGACATTTCCTGCAATGGTAGTTTCAAAGTTAGGTATTTTGATCATTGTTGGGCCATGTTGCTGAGATATTAGTGACCAGCCAGTGTGTAAACAAATCGATTTGTAAGCAAAGGATGATGTGTGTGTGTATATATATATATATATATATATATATATATATATATATATATATATATATATGTTCATAGGTGTGTACTAGTCTAATGCCCCTGGAGCCTTTACAAGTCTAGCCCATATGATTACCCTGGCATCATGCTACCCGACCTTACTTCCCAGTGACTCTCTCGAGTAGAGCCAGTGGAGTGATTCTCGGGGTGAATTTTCTGTTTCCCATCCAGTCATCAAGATTTCTCTTGAAGAGGGCCAGTGAGGTGTTCTGTTTGACATGTATGAAAAGTCTATTCTGTAGCATGGGCAGTCTATGGGTTATAAACCTGTCCCTCCAGCACGTCCTGTTGATTGTGGTAATGAGGTTGAGGTCTCTGGAGCGTGTGGCGCCAAGGGATTGGGATTTCTTTAAATGTAGCAATTCTAACAGAGCTGGCTCAGACATGGCTTTGTAAGTCAAGCAGAGATCGTCTCTAAGTAGGTGATATGAGACAGAGAATAGTTGGAGTTTTTTGAATCTGTCTATATAGAACAAGTGTTTAAGGCCTAGGATCCTCTTTGTGCGGTACTTTTGTGGCCTCTCCAATTGTTGCAGGTGTCTAGTGAGGTACATGCCAAAAGGGGCATTGTACTTGATGATTGGCCTAATGAGGGAAGAGTAGAGGGAGACAATGACCTCTTTCTTCCTGGATGCAAAATCCTTAGTAATGAGATGTGCCACAGAGAAGGACATTCTAACCACAGTGGCAATGTGTTGGCCATAAGAGAGATTGCTGGCAACCTGTGTTCCCAGATCTCTTATAATGTCTTTTGTATTCAGTGGACTACCAATGACGTGATAATTCATGGGAACTGAGTTTTTCTCAAAGGGGATGACGACACATTTTTTGGCATTGAGCGTAAGTCCATGGTTGTGACACCAGTCATTGTTTTCAGTAAGGCCTTTCTGTAGGATGTCAACATCACTTGGGGAGTTAATAATAGCTCCCAACTTTCAATTGTCTGCGAACTTTGTCAGCCAGAGTCCCGTTGTGTTGGCCTGGACTTCAGAGAAGTAGATACCAAACAGGAGAGGACCCAGGACCAAACCCTGTGGGACTCCACTCGTGACTGCTTGGCAGTCTGACTTGGAGTCAGCTACTTTCACACTGTGGGTACTATCTGTGAGCCAGTTTGCAACCCACCTATAGGGGTTGATGCCTAGCTTAGTGAGTTTTTCTATGTATATATAGAATAAAGCACTTCCTTAATACTGTATTGTGAGAGACACTAATTACACAAGAAAGTTGCTGAAGCAACTCTTAAGAAGGCATAGGGAGGAGGGGAATCTAAGCCCATAGAGAGAGAGGAGGGAGCTATTGTATTGTTGCCACTTTTCAAACATGGACAGGGAGTGATTAATGAAAAACAGAAGTAGGGTACAAAGTAATATAACTCTTGAGAGATATTACAGGCACAGGGAATATATACTAACTAGCACCAGGTATGGAGCAGTAAAATTACTGAGATGTAATTTAAAGAAACAGTCACCCATACTACTTTCTGCCAGCTGCAAGTTTGCTGAACTCGCTCTTTCTTTTCATGCATTTTTTTTAATGTGTAAATAAAAGAAAATACACCCAAAAGAGTGAAAACTATAACATAAATACAAAAGAAAATAAAAACGCTACCACAGTGGTGCGACCACAATCAATGAAGTGGAAAAACTTTAATAGTAAATGTCACCAAAAGCTCTCACCCTGTAACCTCAGGGCTTCATCAGAGTAAATTAACCACATTAGACCTATCCTTAAATACTTAAAATCACATCACATGATGAGCTAATGATGTAGCTCCTTTTATATAACATAACTTAAACCACAAGCTTTAAAAACTGTCTCATACACCTTTACATTTCTAAACCTCACACTAATCGATACTTTGTCTCATTCTTAAAAAACACAATAATCTTAAAAAACAATAAAGTAAAATTAAGTTAATAAACTTTTGAATATCCAATACTTGTGTTTTGTTCCAAACATTTGTAACATACAAATCAAATATGAGCTGCCTTTAGTTTAAACACTGAACTTAAAGAAATACTGTTGTTAATACCAGGCTATGTTGTAGCATTGATCCTGAACTGCCAATCTAATTCTAACTTTTCCAAGTAAGTTTTCAAGTCACTACCTCTACCATAATCAATCACCCTGTCAATAACAAAAAATATAAACTTTTTGAAACTATCACATCCCACAGAGTGATTGTACAGTGCACTTTCATTCATTTTCCAATTAATGTCCTTAACATGTTCCAAAATTCTTTCTTTTAATTTTCTAGTGGTTTTGCCCACGTAAAAAGCTGGGAAAGACAAACAAACAAATGTAAAGGTATATAGGTGTAAGAGACAGTTTTTAAAGCTTGTGGTTTAAGTTATGTTATGTAAAAGGAACTACATCATTAACTCATCATGTGATGTGATTTTAAGTATTTAAGGGTGGGTCTAATGTGGTTAATTTACTCTGATGAAGCCCTGAGGTTACAGGGTGAAAGCACATGGTGGCATTTACTATTAAAGATTTTCCAGTTCATTGACTGTGGTGGCACCACTGTGGTGGCGTTTTTATTTTTATTTTCTTTTGTATTTTTTTTTTTTTTTATGTCCTGGCTGTTGGCCACTTTTGAGGGATGACATTTATATGTTCATTGTATACTAGGATAATGGCCACTGGGGCCTTTATAAGCCTGGCCACGCAAACCAAATGTATCCTACAAGTTATTGTGACTTAGGTTGTTTTAAGGGGTGTGTTTTAGGTAGGGCATGATTTAAACACTGCCTTTGCCCATCAGGGACATAGGTGTCAGACCAGGGATACATTTCTGATTTCCCATCCACTAATGCAGGTTGCACTGGAATATGGTTAGGGAAAGGGTCTGCTTCACTTGGATGGGAAGCCTATTCCAAATAATGAGAGTTCTCTGGGACACATACCTGCCTCCAACATATCCTGTTTAAGTCACAAGTAAAGTTTAAATTCTTACCTCTAGTAGTTTTGGTGCGGTTTGTTTTGCAGATATGTAAAAGGCCCATCAGGGATGGATCCAAGAATGCCTTGTATGCCAGGCATAAATCCCCTCTCAGCAGTTGTAGGAAACAGAGTGTAAAGATAAGGCTTTGAGGCTGTCTACGCAGGACATTATATTTATGCCCTGTTTTTTTTTTTTTTTTTTTTTTTTTTGTGAGGAATGTCTGTAAACATTCCAGCTGTTGTGTGTGCCTGGTCAGGTACGTACCAAAAGGGTCATTATACTCAATGATGGGTCTGATGAGGTCTTTCCCTTATTTATAAGTTGACCAACATAAAATGAAATTTTTACTGCCTTAGACTCATGCTGGTCAAAAGCCAGTTTGCTATTTCATGAGTCCCCAAATCCCTGATTACTGTATCTACTTTTACGGGTGTTTTATCAGTGAGATAGTTTCTCTGGGTGGCTGACTTCCCAAAAGATATTATTATGCATTTCTTGGAAACAGTTGATCTGCTGTGGCGACCCCTAATGGGAGCAGCTGAAAGAAGAAGAAGAAGATTTCTTAGAATTGAGTTTTAAGCCGTGGCTTTAGCAACAGCCATTTGCCTATGTTGGACCTTCCTGTAAGATGTTAGTAACTTGGGAGATTTCTGTTTGGTAAGCCAGTGGCCCTTGACATTGGCCTGACTAACGAAAAATAGATGCCAAAGAGGAGCAAACCCAGCACAGAGTTCTGTGGGTGACTGGAATCTTTGTCGTGGAGGTCAGTCGTATCCTAACTTCCTGGGTCCTGTCTTTGAGCCTGGTGAGCCTGATGGCTATCCAGAGAGTTATCTAGGGGGTTATTCCTAATTCCATGAGTTTGTTTACAATGCCTGAGTGAGATATTGCATAACATACCTTAGCTAGGTCAAAGAAGGCAGTACGCACCATTTTGCAATCATTCATTGCCTTGGTGACCTTCTCAAAACGTCCATCATATGTTCAGGAAGCATGACCTGCCCTTAAGAAAATTTAACTGGGGTTATGTTCAGTGTCTGAAGGTTTCCTTTGTCACCTTTAGTCATTTCCATGGGAATTCTTTCCATAGCTTTGCATATGAGATAGTCAGACTAATGTGTCTGTAGTTCCTGGGATCCATTTATGAAATCCAGTGATCTGCAGAGGGTTGAATGTTTCATTCCTCCAGTCATGTGGCATGAAGTCTGTGTGGAGGTTATGGCTGAATAGTGACTCAGTTGGCCTTGATAGGTGATATTTCAGGCTATTTAGGAGACAGCCTGGGATATTATTTGGGCCCATCAAAGCTGTATTCTTCCACTTAGTGAGTGCATCTAAGTGGAGGGGTTATATTAGATGGTATTTCTGGGGGGAGTAGCTGGGATGAGAGGGGGTAAGGTTGGAGATTAATTTTGTCAGCCAGAAGATTTGCTGTATCTCCCAGTTCCTGAAATGTTGCTCCATTTAACAACAGTTTGGTACACTGTTGTACCCTTCCTTTGAGGTTTCAGACCCAGCTAAAGAGGGCTTTATGGTTGATCTTCACCTGGACACTACCTTTACATCAAAATTTGCTTTGTTGAACTTAATTAGCCCTATTAGTTGACAATTCCGTATGATGAGAGAGTTTTTGTCATTTTTGGAGTTACACTTCTGAATTTTAGCTATTACTTTTTTCTTTTGTTGTACAGTCTGTTTAATTATGCATTCGACTAGGGTAGCTTGTTTTTGAGTTGGGTTTGAGCTTATCTCTGGTATGCAGAGCAGCCTCTGTAGAATCATTAATCGTGGTTGTACAGAGTTTCTGCAAGTAATTCTGCATAGACTGCTGTGCTGACTGGGTTTGGAGGGGCTTGAAATTGCAACAAGTTATCATTTAATAAAAGGTAGTTTGTTTTGGAGTAGTTATTAATCTGTTACAGGGTTTGCTGGGGTTACAGATTTGATTCTTATTTCAAAGGAAACTGATTTGTAGTCTGACCTTACCAGAGAGGAAAATACACTAACACTGGAGAGTGCAGTTTTCTCCCATATTTGTGATTACCAGGTCCAATGTGTTTGTACATCTAGTAGGCTTATGCACCAACTGGTCCATGGTATTTGTGTTTACAAAATCTAGGAATCTCTTCACCTGCAAATTTAGAGTACTGTAGTATTCCCAGTTTATAGGTGAATAATTACATTTCCCCGTGATTATATCTTGTTTCATTTCAGGTATGGATTTGTTTGCTTCAGGGATGGGCAGAGCCTTAAATTGGTCAGTATTGATCAGTACACTACCCCAGTAAGCAATAAATAAATAAAAATAAATGAAGGCTACAGCTTAGTGACTAGATAAAAGCCTGAAAATATGAGCTGATTCTGGATACTCAATGTACCTTCAGTGGCAGTGTTTGGAATACTGAAAAAGGCATCCACAGGCCTTAGATAAAATGTGGCAAATAGTGCATTTCCAGATCAATTTTTCCCCATGTTTGAACTTTGTTGTAAGTTTGTTTTATAGCTGTTGTAAGGAGCTTTGGTACTTGAGGTGACATAGCCACTTTATGTCCCCAGGCCCTACAGCAGGCCCCATACCAACCCTGTCATCAGTCCAATGCAGACTTAACTCCAACCAAATTTGTCATTGAACTACACAAGTTAAGTAAAATGCACATTCAGCCAGGTAGATTAAACAAGTTATTTGCCTGCACTATGTCATACACAAGTGGTTTGCCTTTGTTTTTCACATATGCTTTCTGGAAACCTGATTGCAAAGTAGTTTAACAGAAACTCATATCAGAGAGCTGTATGCTGGCAGATGTATATACTTATTTTGAGCCTTCTGCATTACCACACTGCAGACTGTCTCCAACATCTGCTGATTCATTGCAAACTAACCCCTTCATGAGAATGACTGTATCATGCTAGAAAAAAATCAAATGGCTGTCAATAAAGGAAGGTTCTTACTTATTGATAGAATCCCAACTCTACACACTACTCCAACTCTAGACATTTACTCCAGTTGCAGCTAAAATTCATGGAAAAACTCCTCATACAAGCCACATCAACCATCATTACCCTTGGAACCAGACTTACCAGTACCTCACATGCATTCTTGTCTCAGGCACCTACTGTTAAGTAAGATCTCCCTGTCATCCTAAAGGAAAACAACACTTACTCCAAATTAAGAATGTAACTCAAAAAGCACTTCTTCATCCAAACCAAGGTTGCTTCTTTGGTAAATATCTGTTTCGGAGAAAAGGATTACCTAATGGTCCCTAATGTAATCAAGTCCCCAGCATGATACACAAGAAGGAAAAAACAGTTAGCAGGTGAGTTGTTGTGCTCACAGAAGATTTATTTGTGTCCAACAGTGTAGTGTATAAAAAATGTCTCCTTCTGGTGGTACAGCATTAGAATTTGCAGGACACATGATTACCACATAGGCAGGCAACCAGAGTTTTAGTAAAGAGCAAGTTTAAAACAGTAAGTGTTTGAGGGGGAGGAAAAGCAAAAATAAATGGACTCAGATCAGAACTTATGTCAACATGATTTTCATTTCTTATTCCATATAGATAAAATACTTCAGCGGTGGTGCAGCGGTAGCGTTGTGCCTCACAGCAAGAGGTTCTCCCATTCAATTCTCAGCTTGGGTTGATAGTGCTTTCTGTTGTGGAGTCTGCATGTCCTCCCCACGGTCGAGTGGGCATTCAAAAGACATGCATGAATGGGTGTGCCTTCATTGAAACTTGGGCGTCGGGCTGGCAACTCAACACCATAAAAATCAACTGCCAATCATTAGCAGACTGGAGTTCCGCTGTGGCGACCTCTAACCGGGAAAAGCCGAAAGACAAACAACAAACATTCCATATAGATAAAAGCAAAGAGTTTTATTATCAGAGGTTGATTTTGCTACTGTACTAAAGTTGCATTTAGTAAATCATGCAAAATCTACCTGTTACCCCTCAGGTCACATCACTTAAGTCTACTTGAAGCCTTGATCCATTGCTCTTTCACATCTGTAACTTATTCTACTCTAATTTCTCAAATGTTTTTAAAATGTTGTGTGTATTGTAATTAATACATCATATTTACTATCTATCCAAAGCATTAGTCTACCATTGTATTGTTTACTATCACTTATGTACTTTTATGTTTTGTATGTCTGGTCAGTTGGTCAGTCTTTGAGCCCGGGCTGAGACTGAAATTGGTCAGAATTGATCAGTGTTCTATCCATGTAAACAAATTTGAGTAAATAAAATAGATAAATAAAAATGCACCCAGCATTTATTACCTTATAAGAAATAATATATCCTCAGAGACAAAAGCTGTGAGTGCAGAACTGTCACAATTAAAACAAAAATGGACAGTTTTGTTTATGATAAAAGCTGTAAGCACACATTTTAATTCACATTTTAAGACATTAATTGGAATCATAACCCGAATGCTGAAATTTATTTTCTTGCCATCAGCTGGCAAGGATCAAAAGGGAGTTATTCCAAGCTGGAAAGTCAAGGATATACTAAGAACAGTGAATTGCAGTACATTTTGAGAAAATGCTTTTTGTAATACCTTGTGGCCTTTCCTATTTAGTAACTTTTCTAACTGTGCTTTACCTAAAAAGTAAGTAGACAGTTATAAGGATGTACAAGTCTTCTGGGGCAAATCAAATCTAATGATTCTAATCTAATCCCCCAGGCTCTATTCTCGGCCCCTTACGTTTCAATATTTTCTTTATTAACTTCCACAAATCCATAGATAATGCTACACTGATCCAGAATGCTGATGATTCTACAGTCTGTATAGCAACGTCTCCCTCCAAACTCCTTCAAAAAACGCAAACAGCCTTCTCCAATACCGAAACTTGGATGCTAAACAATCATCTCGCTCTCAATGCTAACAAAACAAAAATCATGATATTCTCTTCTTTGAGAAATTTCACCAAAGACAAAAGCTCCTTTAAAATAAAAAGCCACAATAACACTCTAATCAATATTGTACCTCACACCAAACTACTCAGAGTCACCACTGATGAGCATTTAAAATTCAATATCCACATCCAAAATAATACCAAAAACCCCTCCAAAAACTAGGTTTGCTGTATAGACAAAATAACTATCTAACCACTTTTACCAGATGTACTCTAGCCTCCTCCTACCTGCTCCCCTCTCTTATGTATGGTGCCTCTCTACTTACTCATCTCCAGCTTAGCCTAAAAGACTAACTGGAAGCCTACAATAACAAAGTCTATAAACTTGCTACAGGGTCCAAATACTCCACCCATCACTGCCATTCCCTCCACTCACTAAATTGCTTTGCTTCCTAATTACCTGAAATTCATACAGCTCACCACTGCTCACAAACTCATATTCCAACCCTCCATCTGCCCCTCTCTTTCATCTATCATAACCCCTTACCTCCCCAGTCGTACTCTTATATCTGAAAACTAAAACCTCCTTAAAATCCATAAACCCCTTTGGCCTCCTGGCCAGTTACTTCTATCACACTCCTTAGGTAAACTATAGAATTTCCCCCCTCCGCTGTACTCACAACCACTCTAATTTCAAATATCTCCTCCATTCTTGTCTTACCTCAAACTGGGACTGTTCCTGCTCCCTTCCCATCTAAACTACACTGTTGTCTCTTTCAAGCCTCCCTTCAATCTCACGTACTATCATCTCTGATCACTAACATTATTGTTAGAACAAACACTAAACTTGTATAAACACTTTATGTCTTGTACTTTTAATTATATTATCTGTATTACTTTGACCTCATCTTTATTTTAACATTTGTGTTCTTTACACGTATACTCCCTGACTTTGTATTTGTATTTTAAGTTGTGTATTTATACTTTTGTATACTGTACATTCCATACTTTACTTATGTTACATTCTGTTAACTGCTTTTGGAGCATTTCTCCCTGGGCATCCACTGAAAATGGGCTCTGCTTGGGCCAGTGGACTTCCCTGGTCATCAAACTATAAGTAAATAAGTAAATAAATAAATAAATAAAATGGGCATGTTGGGAGTATATGCAGTTTTGATAACAGAACAACGCAGATTTATCCTGTTTACTTGTACACTTCTCTGTACTGCTGTGTTCACTTGTAATATATTTAGCCACTGGGTAGCTTGTTTGAATTTATAGAACTAAAGGAATAAAACAGAAATCAATTATAAGAAATGCCTTGCTGCAAATGTTGCTACTGCACATTTTGTAGTTTGAAGCACTTGTTTATACAGCTGTTGCAGTTTTCAGCACAGGAATCATAATTCTGAGCATTACTAAAACTCTTCTTCTCTTTCGGCTGTTCCCGTTAGGGGTTGCCACAACGAATCATCTGTTTCCATTTCTTCCTGTCCAATGTGTATTGCTCTGTCACACCAACCACCTGCATGTCCTCTCTCACCACATCCATAAACCTTATCTTAGGCCTTCCTTTTTTCCTGTTACCTGGCAGCTACATCCTTAGCATCCTTTTCCCAATATACCCAGCATCCCTCCTCAACACATGTCCAAACCAACCCAATCTCACCTCTCTGACTTTGTCTCCAAACCGTCCAACCTGAGTTGACCCTCTAATATACTGATTCCTAATCCTGTCCATCCTTGTCACACCCAGTGCAAATCTTAACATCTTTAACTCTGCCACTTCCAGCTCTGACTCCTGCCTTTTTGTCAATGCCACAGTCTCCAACCCATACAACATAGCTGGTCTCACTACCCTCTTGTAGACCTTCAGTTTCACTCTTACTGGTACCCATCTGTCACAAATCACTCCTGACACTCTTCCTCACCCATTCCACCCTGCCTGTACTCTCTTCTTCACCTCTCCTCCACACTCACCATTACTCTGAACTGTTGATCCCAATTACTTAAACTCATTCACCTTCATCAACTCTACTCCTAGCATCCTCACCATTCCTGTATCCTCCCTCTCATTCACACACATATATTCTGTCTTAGTCCTGCTGACCTTCATTCCTCTCCTCTCTAGAGTATATCTCCTCCTCTCCAGGGTCTCCTCAACCTGGTCCCTACTCTCACTATAGATCACAATGTCATCTGCAAACATCATAGTCCATGGGGTCTCCTGTCTGATCTTGTCTGTCAACCTGTCCATCACCATTGCAAATAAGAAAGGACTCAGAGCTGATCCTTGATGTAATCCCACCTTCCCCTTAAACGCATCTGTCACTCCCACTGCAGATTTCACTACTGTCACACTACCCTTGTACATATCCTGTACCACACTTACATACTTCTCTGCCACTCCTGACTTCCTTATACAATACCACAACTCCTCTCTAGGCACCCTATCATATGCTTTCTCCAAGTCCACAAAGACACAATGCAACTCCTTCTGACCTTCTCTATATTTCTCCATCAACACTCTCAGAGCATACATCGCATCTTTAGTGCTTTTTCCCTGCATGAAACCATACTGCTGATCACTAATCATCACCTCCCTTCTTAAGCTAGCTTCCACTACTCTTTCTTATAACTTCAAGCTGTGACTGATCAGTTTTTTCCCTCTGTAGTTACTACAGCTCTGCAGATCACCCTTATTCTTAAAAATAGGTACAAAAGCACTTTTTCTCCACCCCCTCAGGCATCCTCTGACTTTCCAAGATTTCATTAAACAATCTGGTTAAAAACTCCACTGCCATTTCTCCTAAGAACCTCCATGCTTCCACTGGTATGTCATCTGGACCAACAGCCTTTCCATTCTTCATCCTCTTCATAGCTGTCCTTACTTCCTCCTTGCTAATCTGTTTCACTTCCTGATTCACTATCCCCACATCATCCAACTTTCTCTCTCTCTCTCTCTCTCTCATTCTCTTCATTCATCAGCCCCTCAAAGTACTCTTTCCATCTGCTCAACACACTCTCCTCGCTTGTGAGTATGTTTCCCTCACTATCCTTTATCACCCTTACCTGCTGCACATCTTTCCCAGCTCGGTCTCCTCTGTCTAGCCAATCGGTACAGGTCCTTTTCTCCCTCTTTAGTGTCCAACCTTTCATACAACTCTCCATATGACTTATCCTTAGCCTTTGCCACCTCTCTCTTTGCCATGCACCTCATCTTCTTATATTTCTTTACTAAAACTGAATATTAGAAATGAGGACTGCTGTAGAAACATATATTAACACATGATTATATAAAATGTGGCTTATCAGAATAATTGTGTACATGTAGACAGTGTTAACTACTTTAGTCCCCATCTGGATGTTTATTTACTTCTTAGTACAAAAGTTCTAGCTAGCTCCAACACCATGAAGTTTCAAAAATAAGCAAACAAAAATGCCCAACAGCGTATATGTTAATGTGTAATTAATGCCTGCCCAGGAGTGTTATAAGGCCCAACACTGCCTGTGGTTGGGCTGTGGTGGCAGTTTGAGTCTTTCTCCTCAACTTTCATTATAATAGCTTATGTTGTCCCCAAAATATTTAACTGCAGTCTCATTTGTTTCTAGAATGAGTAAACAATGTACAAAGGACTGTGGATTGTGTGTGTGCAGTCATCTGAGCCTTCATTTTACTGATTAGGTCTGTGGAGTAAATGAGAACAGTGGTTATGTTCCAGTCATTTATACTTATTTCTCACTTCCGTTGTAGTATTAAGCAGTGACTGAAGCATCCTGAAAACATTTGTCATTTTGGCCATTTCTCTATATACTGTTTGTAGTACCAAAGAAACAAAGCACATTTTAAAACTTCAAGCCAGTCAACTTCTGCACATAGTTTAAAACATGGGGATAGAATTAAAAAAGTTTGTTATTAGTTTATCACACATGCTTATTTATTTCATTCTGACCACAGTCTTTGATTTGTTAAGCTGTGAGTAGTGACTAGTAGTGACTAATAAGGCCCCTGGAAAAAAAACCTGCTGTCCTCACTGTTCTTATCTGATTAGCATTACTAAAGCTGACCACATTGTAAGCCTATCTGTAGTTATCAGCTATTTCTCTAAATGACCTTGTGGTTTTGAGTGAGACTGTATGAGGAACTTGGTCTGTTCTTGAAATAGTGTAAAATGGATCTTGTAAGAAATGTCCCATTTGTCTGTGCTGGAATGAGCCTCACATATACAGTGCATTTTTGTTGTACCAGCAGTCTATGCTGGGGTCAGCCTTATGTATATAATGTACCTCAGATTTGATATTGTCTGTGCCGTAGTCAATCAAAGACATATAATGCACACTGTTTGCCCAGTGAAGAAGGGAGAGTAAGGAGGTATAACGAATGAAAAGGTACTTGTTCACATTTAGAGGTGTAGTTTATCCTGGTTTTGAGCAAGAACAGAGCCAGATTTTAGCTAGGAAGTCTTTCAGAGTGGCTTTGAAAAATGGGAGGGAGGGTATAAACCTGATGGATACAGGAAAGGAGTTCCAGGCCTTAGCAGCCTTGTACGAGTACTGGCAGTGCCCAGCAGATTTGTTAGTTTTGTAGACAGACGGGAGTTTTTGGTCACTGGATCGCACTGACCTACTAGGAACATAATTGTATAGAATGTTTTTTTAGTACCAGACAGGCAGATGTTGCTGGATAATAAGAAGTTGTTTATGTTAGATGATGTGGCAGTTCTAACCGATTTAGGCTTTTCGGTGCTATATAGTGGTGGGTTCTGAAAGGGATATGTGCTGCAAATTTAGCAACTGTGTTATAGCATTGTTCAAGTTTTAATTTTTGTGAAGCTTGGAAGTTAGTAAGGATAAAAGTGCCATATAGAAGGAGGAGATAAGTAGTGGCAAGTGTAGTTTTAGTTGCATCGGTGAGAAAGTTTTTTGGCTCTGAAAAGCATCCCTAGTTTTTGATGAGTTTTTCTTATGTAATTTTGTATATGCAGGTCGAATTTTTATGTAGAGGTCAAATGTAAGATTATCATCTACTATCACCCCTAATAATTTACTATGAGAAGTGACTTAATTGGTTGCATTATCAAGAAGTAGAACATTAAATTCCTTTTTTCAAAAGAGAGGGATTTGGGGGTAAAGCAGTAGTGTGGTCTTTTTTGGGCTGAAAACTAGTAAATCCACAAATTCACAGCAGCTTCAACTTCCCACTAGTAACCCATAAAACAGCAGCTTGTCCAGCAAAACAATAAAGCCAGGAACAGCACGGAAACTTTTGACATGGTTAAAGAGGTAAAAACCAACTACATCAGACATTAACGCTCAACAATACGTTTTTGTTTACAAAGCACTTCTTCAGATGTGGGCTGTGTTATACCATAAGCCTTTTATATTTGTTTGTAGGGCTGAATTAAATAATTAACCAATCAAAATCTGATAAGCACATTTGTATAAAACCATTTATATATAAAAAACATTTATCTAAAAAATGTAGTCATTAATCCATTTAAAATTTTATTATAAAAGACCTGTTCACATAAAACACATATTAAAAACTGAAACTTTTCATTCCATTATATAAAAAGCATAATTCAAATATAAATTAAAGCACATTTGTTTTGTTCAGCTTCAACAATAACTTTTAATAGCCTTTTTTTGGGGGGTTGAGCAAGAGTTGTAAGTTAAGAAGCCATCTTTCAGTGCCTGTTAAACGTTTCTGAGTAATTTTTTGGAAGTGTCAAATGTGCAAATGAGAATGGAACTGGCTGCGTATTGAATTAGGGTGGCCTGTTGTGTGGAAGTATAGAGGGTGTTAGTGAAAATGTTAAAGGAGAGGACCAAGGACAGAGCTCTATGGTATACCAGTGGTGACTGGGAGGTAAGGAGAGAGTGTGGAGTGCCAATTTACTGACTGATACCTACTGCACAAGTAGCTTTTTGAACCACAGAAAGGTGGGATGAGAGAGACCTAGTGAGGACATTTGAAGAAATTTGCTGTGACAAACTGTGGTGAAGACTTAAGATAAGTCTGAAAATAAGGAAGAAATTAGTTTGCCATTATCTCTAGCTTTAGTGACAGTGTCTGTATAGGTTAGAAGGGCAGTGCTAGTACTATAGGAAGGAAGGAAGCCATGTTGTATAGGGGATAGAAGGTCTTCCTGTAGGTGATAGTCTAGCTATTATTTTTGAATACATTTTTCAAGTATTTTGGCAAGGGGAGCTAAGGCTGCTATAGGTCTAAAATTATTAATGTCTGTTGAATTTCTGTGCAGATGGATAATATGTGACTTTTTCCAGAGAGATAGAATGTGGAATTTTCTGTATTGACATATTTATAAGGATTGAGACAGGATAGGCAATGCTGTTGGCTGATATGTTTAGGTATTTGCTTGGAAGATCAACAGCTGAAGAAGAGCATGATTTAAGTTTAAGAGAAGTTTTATATAGGGTTTGGGCACAGGTTTGAAAGTGAAAGTGGATGTTGAGCAGGGTTGGGATTAGATATTGAGGGAATCCTTGGTTAGAGATGCTATACTATCTGTAAAATAAAAGCCGAACTGTATTGCAGTTTCAAGTGGTGCGTTATTGGGAGAGGTTGAGCTGATTTTTTTGGGTGGGATGTAAGATTTCTTTAATGGATGTCCAATGCATTTAGTATTATTCTGAAAGTTATGATAGTATAGTTTTTTGTCTTGATTTATTTGGTTTTTAGTATGATTGCAAAGCATTCTAAAGTTTTTAAGATGTTGAGGTTTTTTATATTTTTACTGTTCTTTCCATGCTTTTTTCTCTATTTTGCATTAGCGTTTGATTCTTTTTGGTTAGTCGAATTGCATTACTTGTTTTCAGTCTTTTCCTTCTAGGAGGTGCAAGGCTATTTAGGACATTTAGAAAAGTTGTACTGAATTCAATTACAGCATTGTCTAAGGGGAAGATTTTTAGGAAGTTCTAGTTAATAGATGGTAGTGGTGCTGCGGTAGCATTGTCACCTCACAGCAAGACGTTGTCCCGTTCGATTCTCAGCTAGAGCGTCTTCTGTGTGGTGGCATAAGTAAATGGGCATGCCTTCATTGAAGGTTGTGCATCAGGGCTGGTAACTCGGCATGTAAAAATCCACTACCAAAACATTAGCAGACCGGAGTTCCCCTGTGGCGACCCCTAACCGGGATAAGCCGAAAGACACAACAACAACAACAACAACAAGTATTGTAATGAGCATTTCTGGGTTAAATTTAAAAATGCTACCTGTTGCTTTATAAGTATGCTATTTAGATAGATGTCTAGTCATATAGACTGAGAGATGATCACTGAGACAGTCTGGCATTCTACCTGTGATGGAGTATTTGCTAGGGTCTGATAATTGGATCCAGTCTAATAGGGAACTTGATGTCTTGCTATAAAGTGTGGGGCTATTAGTTAGAGTTTGTGTCCAACCAACTGACGTTCGCTAAGGGATGTGTTTGCACTGGTCACTTTAAAAGTGGGATGTATAGATAAATTTTGAAACACAATTGTTTAATTGTTTAGTATATTTAAGCTTCAGAATTTGATATGTTGATATCTCTTGAAGGCGAAATGCCGAGGTACCAGGATTAAAGCTGTTCGGTACTCCAAATTTGTGCACGCTTTTTGGATTTATTAGCTTTTTGTGTTTTTTCCTTTGGTTTTGACAAGTGTTTATAGTGTGGCACTGTTGGTGTCACCAGTTCTTTTGGTGACTGGTGTTATTATGGAAGTTGCAACAAATAGCTTGTTCATGGAACTACTTAAAGAGAGAGATTCCCGGTTGATTGGTGCTGTAGGTTATAATGACCAGTCAGTGAAGTTTGAACAGCTGGAGAGACTGATAGTAAAATAAATTATTTTTTTTTATAACACTAAACTGCTAGAGAAATATTTGGCTTCAAATATAATTCCTAGAGGTCTACGTATAGACCGACGTCCGGCTGCAGGGTTTAGAGAGGCAGAACAAGATTTATTGCTATAGTGGCATGAGGTTTCATTACAATGTACTTTGGGCTGGGTAAAAATCCTAGTGAAAATGAACTTGCGTACTTTAGTTCAGCAAGAGATTACTAGCCTAGAGAACTCACTAAAACAACAAATTTCTGAGCCCTCTTTTATCACAAAATTTGGTGACATTAAACAAAAACTGAATAAAGTGGAAGCTGAAACGATTGACAGAAAGAAGAAAAAATTAGAAAGGGCCATAAATGACTTTGCCAGTGGTTCTGTGTATTCAGTTTGCCATTTCCCAAATAAGGGAAGGTTGCAAAATAGAAAGAACAGTTTTTGTCATCTAGTTGTGATTCTTCATATTCTTCAGCTGAAACTTCGTCAAAAAAGAATGTGTCTTTTGAGATGCTGCCTAATGCCGAATCAACTGGTCAGGAGAACCTTGCAGGGCTCTCAGGGTTGAAGGCTGCAGTGGTGGTGCTGCGGTAGCGCTGTCGCCTCACTGTAAGACGTTGTCCTGTTGGATTCTCAGCTAAAGCGTCTTGTGTGTGGAGACATGCGTGAATGGGCATACCTTCATTGAAGGTTGCACGTCAGGGCTGGCAACTCGGTACGTAAAAATCTACTGCCAATCATTAGCAGACCGGAGTTCTGTTGTGGCGACCCCTAACTGGGAAAAGCCGAAAGATACAACAACAGCAGCAATGGGAATACAGGCAGCAAACAGAAAAAGAAAGGGAAAGGTTAAGTTTTGGAAGTTTGCAACATGTATCTTCACAAATTGTTGGTAATGGACTCAGTGAAATTCAAGGTAGTAATGTTGATTGTTTAAAAAATGTTAATTTAGCACTTTCTGACACAGTTATTGGTGTGTTGTTAAAGGGAGCTAAGTTTGTTCCCACTAAATATCCCTCTCTTGCTAATGTACTTATTGAAGCTAGTAAATTCTGTCACAAACTTCATTTGAAAGTGTATTTTTCTAGAGGCACTTTATTTAACATGCAAAGACATGTTTCATCCATATCTGAAAATTCTGAGGACTCATTGTTAGATGCATCTATTTATGACTATGATGAAAGTTTAAATGCACTTAATTGCAACACTGAAGAAAGTATTGAATGCAGCAATGCTTTTGTCACTGGTTATGGTCAGCTTAAGATTCCTAGTTTACCTAATGTGGAAAACACCTTTTGTCCCCCTAAACTGTCTCCTGTTGTTGCTATGTTTGAAAAACTGTTGTTGAATAACATTGAAAAAGAATTTAGTAAATTCAAATGTAAACAATTTAATTTAAGTAAAAAGAAGAATAGCAGGAATTTTGCAAACTTTGTGACCAGAGAGGAGATTATATTTTTAGGGTAGCAGACAAGGGTGGTAACTCGGTTATTCTGGATAAAGCTGGCTACCAGAACATGGTAACTGAACTTCTGTGTGACAACAGAATTTGTGTTAAGCTCCCTTACAATCCTCTTGCATGGTTTAAAACTGAGTTAAGTGAACTATTAGAGAAGGGGGAAAGACAGGGGTTCCTTTCATAACAAAAAAAAAACACCAGGCACAGGAGCTGAGCAGCTGAAACGGTTTATTCTGGTACCTCGGCTACAAATAGCCTTCAAAGGAATAACCATTCAAGTTTCTTACATCTTTTTATAATAAAAATCAAATTGCTCATTAAACAATTAAACAATTAAACAGTGCATTACTAGCAAATTCAATCTGACAAGAAATCTTGTATTTAAAGTTTAAAGAGAAAACAAGCATCAGAATAAAGCATCAGAATAAAGCATCAAAAAAGGCATCAAAAAAGGCATCAGAAAAAGGGGTATCAGAAAAAGGCATCAAAAAAACGCATCAGAAAAACATTCATGCCCCACAAAACAGCCCTAAATACACAAGTATAGACTAAATAATGAACTAGTAATTTGCCATGTAGAATAATTGACTAACTAAAAATGTAATAAATATCAACATTTTTAAATAGTAATATTTATTTCAAATTCAACCCTTTGGGTTTTAAAGTTCCAAACATTAGAATAAATCTACTTTCTAAATTCAACAATTTCTCTAAAAAATTACTAGCATTATACACATCAGGCCTAGCTAACGCACAAAAAAATAGAGAGTCCAAAGCACCATCATGAACACTATTAAAATGTTCAGAAACTGGACTCTCCATTCTACACTTTCTAATATCCCCCATATGCTCTAAAATCCGGATTTTAAGCTGTCGTTTAGTTTGACCTATATAATACTTAGGGGGGGGTACAACCACAACCTACTATATATACAATCCCACAAGATTTACAATCAAATTTGTCAGTAGCCTTATATTTTACCCCATTAATAAGACAACCTGACAAATTCTTCACGTTTGGACAAACTTTACAATTACCACATCTGAACATCCCCTCTGATATAAATGTACCATTAAACAAAATAGTCTCCCTTATTTTTCGCTTTGGCTTTAACATTTCCTTCAAATTCGCATATCTTCCATAAGAAAAACAAACGTTCTTAGGAAATAAGTTACCAAACTCATGATTTTTAGAAACTAATGGCCAAAGAAAATCTACAATCTTTTTAAGAGTATAGGAAAAGGGAGAAAATTTTGTAACAAAGAATATTTTATTCTCACTTTTACTACTCAAAAGGGTTTTTTCAGTATTCCTAATTCTATAAGTTCTACTGCCATCCCTAACATTCACATTAGAACTTAATACCCTATCAATACTATTCTTAATTAGAATTTCGGAATAACCTCTGGCTACCAGTCTGTTTTTAACATCCTTAAATTCCGATTCCAATAAACCACTTTCAGAGGTATGTTCAAATGTCCGCTTAAACTCACCAAAAGGAAGTGATTCAATTAAATGCATGGGATGAGCACTTGTAGCATACAGGAAATTATTAGTTGCAGTATCTTTTCTAAATGGTTTAAACTGTACAATATTATTAATATCCACATATAGTAAAATATCCAAAAACTGAATAGTGTGGACATTAACTACATGTGTGAATTCCAGACCAAATCTATTCGCATGCAAAATCCCAACAAACTCATCAAATTTCCTAACACCAGAACACACAAAAATTAAATCATCTATGTACCTATAATAAAGTACCACATTTTTCCTAAAAGAATTCCAAAGTATACAAAAATGTGATTTCAAAATAGGACATAAATAATATAGCATACGTGGGGGCAAAATTTGCCCCCATCGCAGTCCCTTCCCTTTGCAAAAATATTTTTTGTTCACACAAAAAATAATTATGAGTAAGTGCGAATTCCAAAAGTAAAACAATGAAGGATGTTCTGGGACCCTCCCCTAAAATTTTACCAATAGCCTCTAGGCCAAACTTAGTTCTAATACTAGTGTATAAGGACTTTACATCTACAGTGGCCCAATAAAAGGTATTTTCTCACTGTAAATTCTTTATCTTCTCACAAAAACTGTTAGTATTGCAAATATGTGAACTCACATTTCTCAATTCTTTTTTCAAGAGACTGTCCAAAAATATGCCAAAGTTTTCAAGGTATCCACCGCAAGAAGAAACAATCGGGCGACCAGGGGGGTCCAACATATTTTTATGTATTTTGGGCAAGGCATAAAAAGTGGGATCCCTAGGACTCACTATATAAAGTTTTTTAACATCTTTATCAGTTAAGAAACCCAGTCTTTCCCCTTTCTCTAACAAATCCAACAATAATGTATTAAAATCTACAATTGGATTGTTAGGTAATTCAATGTACACCTGTTCATTAGATAGTAAGTCAAACACCAATTTTAAGTAATGCAACCTGTCCATGATCACCCAGTTCCCTCCCTTATCCGCCTGACAAAAAACATATTTATCTGTGACATTTTGCATCTTTCTCAAAGCTGCCCATTCAGACTTAGTGAGATTAAATTCAACATATTTTTTCAAAAACAGAGAATATTCACATTCTATTTTACTAACTAAAGCGTTCTCAAAAACTTTCAAAGTAAAAGAATTTTTTGGAGGACAAAATGAACTTTTACTAGGTAAAACAGGAACCTCAAGTCTACCATACCCAGTAATGAAACGGCCAGAATCCACATCTATTTCAGATTCACCATCACCTTGAGAGACAGCCACATCTACATCTGCAAGACTTTGTGAATCATAATCATAAATAGAAAGGTTCAAAAGAGAGTCAAAAGAAGTACAAGAAACATCCAACCAGTTATTGCTGTGAATAGCTCCTGCATTACTATCAGAATGCCCATCATTAGTAACACTGCTATCAACACAACTTGCTACTTTTACTGCATTATCAGAACTTTTTGCATCAAAAAACACCTTTAGAAATAACTTTCGACAAAAGCGTTTAGCATCAAACAATTTTTTCTTATGGAAGATATGCGAATTTGAAGGAAATGTTAAAGCCAAAGCGAAAAATAAGGGAGACTATTTTGTTTAATGGTACATTTATATCAGAGGGGATGTTCAGATGTGGTAATTGTAAAGTTTGTCCAAATGTGAAGAATTTGTCAGGTTGTCTTATTAATGGGGTAAAATATAAGGCTACTGACAAATTTGATTGTAAATCTTGTGGGATTGTATATATAGTAGGTTGTGGTTGTACCCCCCCTAAGTATTATATAGGTCAAACTAAACGACAGCTTAAAATCCGGATTTTGGAACATATGGGGGATATTAGAAAGTGTAGAATGGAGAGTCCAGTTTCTGAACATTTTAATATTGTTCATGATGGTGCTTTGGACTCTCTATTTTTTTGTGCGTTAGCTAGGCCTGATGTGTATAATGCTAGTAATTTTTTAGAGAAATTGTTGAATTTAGAAAGTAGATTTATTCTAATGTTTGGAACTTTAAAACCCAAAGGGATGAATTTGGAAATAAATATTACTATTTAAAAATGTTGATATTTATTACATTTTTAGTTAGTTAATTATTCTACATGGCAAATTACTAGTTCATTATTTAGTCTATACTTGTGTATTTAGGGCTGTTTTGTGGGGCATGAATGTTTTTCTGATGCGTTTTT
The DNA here is from genome assembly GCF_019279795.1 of Protopterus annectens. Taxonomy (NCBI): domain Eukaryota; kingdom Metazoa; phylum Chordata; order Ceratodontiformes; family Protopteridae; genus Protopterus; species Protopterus annectens. The sequence continues at coordinate 804,926,824 of NC_056751.1, forward strand.
TTGATGCCTTTTTCTGATACCCCTTTTTCTGATGCCTTTTTTGATGCCTTTTTTGATGCTTTATTCTGATGCTTTATTCTGATGCTTGTTTTCTCTTTAAACTTTAAATACAAGATTTCTTGTCAGATTGAATTTGCTAGTAATGCACTGTTTAATTGTTTAATTGTTTAATGAGCAATTTGATTTTTATTATAAAAAGATGTAAGAAACTTGAATGGTTATTCCTTTGAAGGCTATTTGTAGCCGAGGTACCAGAATAAACCGTTTCAGCTGCTCAGCTCCTGTGCCTGGAGGTTTTTTTCGTTCCTTTCATAACAGTCTGTTAAGAAGTTGTTTGTTGCCAATGATCGAGACCAATATTTCTGTGCTATACCAAAGATTCACAAGAATATAAGCAGGCCACAAGGGAGACCGATTGTTGCTGGCATTGGTTCTTACCTGGAAAATGTGGGGGTATTATTGGACTCTTTACTTAAAATGCATTTGAGTTTCATACCAGCCTACATAAAGAACATACAAGAGCTTTATGTTCTAATGCAGAATATGGTGTGGAGAAAAAAATATCTTTGGGCCACTTTGGATATTCCTTCTTTGTGCATGAATATTACAACAGGTAAGGGTCTTGAAGGTATGGCATTAGTACTGGATGAAGGGCCTCGCAGTGCCTACATTTTGGAGTTACATGAATTTTAACACACAACTATTTTAGTTTTAACAAGGAATATTGTTTGCAGATAAGGGGCACTGCTATGGGGGCTCCTTTTGCTCCCTCTTATACTGTTTTGTACATGGGGGAGTTTGAAAAGCGGTTTGTGTACAGCCGCATTTATTACAAGGAAAAGGTGATGTTATATAGGCGATACATAGATGATTTGATTTTCATATGTAAGGGACCTCTATCTGAGTTTGAGAAATTTGTGGTGGACTTGAATGCTAACAGTCATTGTTTACCGTTTTGTTGTCACACTGACTTCAGTACCATTAGTTTTCTAGATGTCCATTTTTTGTCAATGAGATTGGAGTTATTCAGTATGTTTCATTTAGGAAGAGTACTGCTGTGAATAATTTTTTGAATGCTTCCAGCATGCACCCTGAACATCTCATTAAGTCATTCATGGCCTTATGGTGAATTTAGAAAAATAAGGATGAGTACTTCTGAGATGGCTTCTAAAGAGAAATCTCTGGCTGAAGTAGAGGAGAGATTAGTGGCCAGAGGGTATTCCAAATATAGTCTTAATGCAACAAAGAACAAATTGTTAAATAATGTGACAAGTAGGGACCAGTTGCATGAGAATAGTAAGTGTGGACCTAGAATTCAATTTACTTCAAGAGAGGAGAGCACAGAAAATAAAATATTTTATATTACTAGGTTTAGTCCCTTTTCCGACAAGACAGCTGCTTACAAGGTTATGGCCAATGATAACAGCTGATGATAAACTCAGCACTTTATTTCCATAGCATGTGACTTTTTATTTTGGTAGATTTTTAAACCTAAACGAATTGTTGAACTACCCAATTTCTAATCGGACCCAGAACAGTTCATTAAGGTCTTTTCCTTTTAGGAGATGCTGTGGGTGCCATAGAATCATAAATGTGCCTAATACTGTGATCAAAGGGCACAGATTTGTCTCTCAAGCAAGGCTTAATTTTCAATCATGTGGTGTTTATATACATTCTGTGTTGTGGGTGTGATGAGGTTAGATGGGTATACAGGTCAGACCAAAAGAAAAGTTAAGATTAGAATTTTGGAACATTTGGGAAATATTAGAAGAGGTAATATAGGCTTCAGTCCAGTGGCAGAACATTTTATTGAAGCCCATTTGGGAAATTTTGATTCCATGTTTTTTAGTGCATTAGCCCAACCATCTGGTAACTGTGGTAGTGGTACTCTATTTGCTAATAAGTTAAATCAGCTGGAGACTACTTTCATTTTTAATTTTGGAACCTTGGTCCCACATGGATTAAATCAGGAGGTGTTGTTAAATTTTTGAAGCAATCTCATTGGCAATCTGTCCATATATGTATATATATATATATGTGTGTGTGTGTATACTTTTATATATTATGAGAGGGTGTTATTGTATTTCTTATGTAAACTTGGTTGAATTTTTATGATGATGTTGCTGCTGTAGAATTCATTGTGATTTTGTTGTTGTAATTTTGCTGCTGCTGAAGTTCTATGGGAAATGTAGTAGTTTTTCATGACTAAGGGATGTGTTTATGTATAATGTGCACTGGTCACTTTAAAAGTGGGATTTATAGATACATTTTGAAACACAATTATTTAATTGTTTAGTATATTTAAGCTTCAGAATTTGTTGATATCCCTTGAAGGTGAAATGCTGAGGTACCAGGATTAAAGCTGTTTGGTACTCCAAATTTGTGCATGCCTTTTTGATTTATTAGGTTTTTGTGGGGTTTTTTTTGGTTTTGACAAGTGTTTAACTGGATAGATGTCTGGCCATATAGACTGAGAGATGATCACTGAGAGGATCTGGCATTCTACCTGTGATGGAGTATTTGCTAGAGTCTGATACTTGGATCCAGTCTAACAGAGAATTTGATGTCTTGCTATAAAGTCTGGGGCTATTAATTAGTTGTGTTAAACCATATACGCTCATGGTAGCTGTAGGGGAGTTAGAGTTTGTGTCCAACCAATTGACATTTGCATGAAATGTTATGGATATCCAGTGTAAGATATCTTCTAGTGTAGCTGTATTGTCACCAGGAGGGATGTAAAGGACAGTAATACATAATTGTTTATAATTGTTTATTTTGAGGAAAGCAATTAGAAGCTCTGCTGAACCGAATTTTTGGTGCTGATTTGCTGTAAAGGGAGATGTGGAAGGTACTGGGAAATATTAAAGCAATACTACCAATGTTCCTCTTTGTAGAGTCATTACAGATGCTGTTATAGCCATAAGGTATAACTTCAGAGTCTTTTATGCTGTTACGTTTCAGTTGCAGTGTGAACATCAGGCTTATGGTGGGAAATCCACTCATGTTGTTCAGCAATTTTATTTCTTATACTTCTAACATTTACAGCAGCAAAAATTAGATCTCCAGGGTTAGGGATTTGCTGTTGGCTGTTGCTAGCTTGTAGAAGTGTGTAGGAGAGAGTTATCTTTATGTTCATTGTGACAGGTAGAGACAGGATTAGGATGTATATCTCCTCCTAAAAGGATTTTAGTATATCGGGGAATTATACATACTTCTTTTTTGGAGAGGATTCTTGCACTAATTGCACTTCAACTCAAACCAAAACAAAATTATCAGTCAATATTTGGAATAAAGGTAAGGGGCAATATTAAATAGTTTTGGTATAATGTGTGGAGAGTGTAAAGAGGAATTTTGGATAGGTGGCTGGGACAGAGTTGGAGAGATGTTGTGAGATGATATTAAGTCATGGTAGGATGAAAGATGGCACAGTAGGAGAACAATAGAGGACAAGTTGAAGCATAATTAAGTACAGGAATCTGGTATTTTATAGTTGTTAGGTGGTAGTGAAGTAGCAATGAAGAAGAAAAAGTTGTAGGAGAGCATGAGATTTAGTAATGGTGGATTCAGAATGCTGGAAGAGGTCTGGTAAGGAGATAAGTATATTCAATAAAAAATAAAGGTTTTAGTATCTTTGGAATGTACGGAATAAAGAAATATTAAATTCTAGAGTATAATAATATAGTCAAAATAAGATGAAATAAGGGTTTATGTGGGAAAAGAAAAAGATACTATGTGGAAATAGATAAGTACTGTTAGGGTCATGATTATATATGTCTCTAATGGACACAGACAAATTGTAAATGGTTCATCTCGCAGGCCCTAGCTTGTTAATGTTTCATGTCCCAAGCCCCTGCTTACACTAATCAAGGGTATCAGAACTTGTCAGAGATTTGGTATGCATGGCTGGATTTAAAAAGGCCCTTGTGGTCATTAGCCTAGTAAACGCCTACGAACCTCTGTACCCCTAATTGCAGTCATCCCTACTGGCAGTATCTCCTTTTTCCATTCCTCTGCTGGTTCAGTTCTTAGTATACTTTCCGTTACTTTATGAGTGCAATATTGCTTCCCTCTTTAATTTCCTAAAATCTTTTGTGTTTCTAATACCATGATGGGAATGGACCCCATTTCTAAGTCAAAGTACAATTAATGTACATGAAATTACATACAGTTTTCAAATAAAATATTATGTATGATTGCTGTTATTCTCATTAATGATCTGCGTCCAAAATCCTATTTTTTCCTTATGTTTTGAATTACCTCCCCCTCCCTGCTTCATCATCATCCCTCTCCTTTTTGAATTGTAACTTTCTGCTTGTGTTATGTACAAGACCCTTAACTGTGTAATTTTAAAATATCTCTTCAAATCAGGTAAACCTAAATTGTTTTGTTCTGTTGGGAAGATCGTATTTGACTCTTGCCCTCTTTCCCTCCCAGGTAAAATCCTTCAACTCTTTATTAATTACCATCCACAACTTCTCCTCTTGTTGATAAAAATATGTCTGTATTGTGTATAAAACTAAAGGGACTAAAAGCATTTTACTGTTTATATCTTGCTATCCATATCTGTAGGGAAGTGCTTCCAGTTTCTCAGTTTTTCTGTTATCTTTTGTGTGGTCTCTTTCCACATATCTTTAGCTACCATAACTGAATCCTTTTTAATCCATACCCCTATGTACTTCATTTCATCATGTCCCCATAAGTATCAGTATTGCTGGACCCATTCACATGTGGGGACATAGTTTATAGCAGTAACCTCTATTTTATATTCATTAATTTAATATCCTGTGAAAACACAGAACTGTTCTCAGAATATTCCATACTCTGAAATGTCTTTTTCTGGTTCCATCCAGTAGAAAATAATATCATCTGCAAATAAAGCCAACTTTTCTTGTACACTATACCAGTTAGATCCTTGAATTTCTGAGTCTCTTATTTTCTTTGCCACTGATTCTAAATGTAACTCAAATAACAAAGGGGAAAGATGACACCCCTGCTTTATTCCTCTGTTCACACACAACTTACCAGAGAGGAAACCTTCCACTTTGATTTTGACTCTGATCCCTCATATAGCCTAATTATCATTATTGTATCAGGAAATACAAATGGTTCCATTGCCCTATTCATAAAATTCCAGCTTACTCTGTTGAATGCTTTCTCTGCATCAAAACCCCTCAATAATACTTGCATTCTGCTTCCCTCTTGAATCATCAATGTTCTGTTAATGTTGTCAAATGCTTGCCTCCATGCCACAATCCAACATTGATCCATATCTATAAGGTGAACACCTTAACCAGTATGCCAACCTCCCACCATCCATCAATGTTGGCATCACCTTTGCCATTCTAGCCATTGTAGACCTAAACAGTTTATAATCATAGTTTAAATTTGAACTGGGACTATATGAAGCTGGATCATTTGGGTCTTTACCTTCTTTAGGTATTAAAGCCACCATGGCTTTTTTTGCAGGATGCTCATGCCTCCCCTCCTTTTAAAGTGCTGTTAAACAGAACCTTCCAGATCTTTATCACTTTTCCCCCTTAGCTTCCAAACTTTTACCAGAATATCAGCTATTCCTGAAGACTTACTTGCTGATTTGTTATATATCATCATTTTTATCTCATCTCCTCCTATCTTAACTGTTAGTTGTTGAACCTCATCTACCCCTAACCTTGGCATATTTTAGACTTGTGCAAATATTTCCATTTGTGCTTTTTCTTGATTTCCCAACTTCTCTGCTTTATACAAATTTTCATAAATTTCCAAAATATCTCTAATATCTCTACAGGATATCTGGTTATTTTTCTTGCTATATAATCCATGTAGCAGCCCTTTCTACTTTTTGTTTCCTAAGTCGTTATGCCAAAAGTTTTTGCGCTCTAGAGTAATTACCAAAAAAATGGTTACTTAATAGCAATCTTTCTAAACTCGTATATATTATCCAGGTACTCCCTTATTTTCTCTGTCGCACTCTGCATTTGTGCCTCTTCTTGTTCTGTGAGATTCTTCTTATTTTGTAATATATTAACCTTTGTCATCCCATCTAAATATTTCTTATTACTTCATAACCAGATTTTTTTTCTTTTATTTCTACCTTATTTTAAGAGTGCATTTTCATTTTATCCTACTAGAGTACTTTCTATCTTCCGTAATGACTCCCAGATAAATTCCACTACCTGTTCCTTAAATTCCTGTCTTTCTAACAGGTAGGTGAGGAAGTGCCAGTGTCTCATCTTAACTCTGTTACCCTGCATTTTTATCTTAGTAATTATTGGTACATGATCTAATATTGTTATTGGATGTGTATCAGCATTCTCAACTAAATGGACATGTTCCTCTGAAATATAATTTCAGTCAAGTCTGGCCCGGTTATTGTACCTCGTGGAATAATATGCAAATACTCTCCTGAGCTCCTGCTACTGAATTCATGTCTTTAATACCAAATATTGTCATCAATTTCTTCAGAAATCTGTCCTCTTTTGTTATATCTTCCCTTCTAGGCCCCCCAGATACAACCTCATTGTTACAAATCAAATTCTACTCCCCACATATAAGTAATATTCCATGCTGAAAGATGATTATTTCTCCCAGAAATGTTTTAAGATCCAAACTACCAGTTTTAGGAGGAATATAAATACATTCCAGTATCCCTTGTCAGTAGCCCCTAACTTCAACAAATCTGCAGTTTTTACCTTTTTTTCTGTCTTCTATCACAACAGGAGCTCCTCTAGCAATTAATGTTGGTACTTCTCTAGTCTTTTGTCCCTGATATTTTGCAGAATATCCATCCTGAAACCTTTCTTTATCAAATTTACATGCTCAGAACTTTCAAAATGTGTATCCTGTAGCATTGCTATTTCTTTTTGTCTATACTTGTGTGACCATTCACTCTTTCCAAGATAATATGGAAAGTGTCACCATTATGGAAATTATTCCCACCTGTTGTATATATATATATATATATATATATATATATATATATATATATATATATATATATGTGGCAGCATTGTTAAATGTCTGTTTCAGCTTTCATGATACGTGCACCCACTAATGTTTAGCAGGTTAATCCTTTATACAGTTTTTTGTTATCCTCAACATTGGAACCTATGTCATATTTTGCAAGATCTTTTTTTTGCTTTAATAAAAATCCTCAAAAAAAAAAAAAAAACACACCCCTAGAACACTCCATAACCTGTTAACACAAACACACATAATTATGTACATCCTGAAAAAATGAAGTTTAGAAACTTTTATATCAAACTGATAGCTGGTAAAACAGGCCCAAGTTAACCTGAAATTGAGGTTATCATGGTAAGATGCATTTTATTTCCTATGCTTCTACTTACACTAATTGGTGTCTGTTCTTTTTTATCTTTATCCCCCCCCCCCGAGATGAAAACTACTTGCATGCCTTCAGAAATCATGAACCGTAGCCTGTTTTTTGTCTTTAATTGTCGTATTATCAGTTTACCTTTGTGGAAAAGTAAGAGAAGGAAATTTTAGCCCACTATTGCAGCCTGAAAGACAAGCTGAAACATTTATTGCTAATGGAAAAGTTTTCATTATATTCTGCGTTCTCATATTTATTTCCACTTAAAATTTTATTATTAGATTAAGCCAGGAGTCTTAATCCAGACATTCAGTTATGCAAAAGTAGGAGAAAACATATCACATCTACATATATTATGATATGTGTACTTTTACACCCCACCCCACCACAACAACCCAAGACTGCAGTCTATTAACTTAAACATGCTTTTGACTATTTTTTCTTCTCCTTTTGCACTGTAATACCTACATTTCCTAACACCAAAAAAGAAGGTTCAGTTTTGATTTTCAGATGCTTGCCAGGATTGAGTTTGCTTGATTTTTTGTTAAAATATAGACTTCCTCCCCATATGTGAAATGCATGCTGCTTAACTTGAGTGATTACTTTCATAAAACCATCCTAAAGTATATTGCTTTCCTTCATGTCCTACACACACACACACACACACACACACACACACACACACACACACACACACACACACACACACACACACACACAAACACACACACGCTGGTATTCCTTGTCATACTGAGTAAGAAGCAGTGCACTGTTGTGCCATAAATGTGGAGCCAGCTAGTACTATAAGGCAACAAGCAAAAAAAAGATGTGGGAATAATGATGTGCAAGTCACCTTATAATACCAAGCAGATGGAGAGGTGCAGCTAATGAGTACATAATAACATGCAGATGGAGAGGTGCAGCTAATGAGTACATAATAACATGCAGATGGAGAGGTGCAGCTAATGAGTACATAATAACATGCAGATGGAGAGGTGCAGCTAATGAGTACATAATAACATGCAGATGGAGAGGTGCAGCTAATGAGTACATAATAACATGCAGATGGAGAGGTGCAGCTAATGAGTACATAATAACATGCAGATGGAGAGGTGCAGCTAATGAGTACATAATAACATGCAGATGGAGAAGTGCAGCTAATGAGTACATAATAACATGCAGATGGAGAGGTGCAGCTAATGAGTACATAATAACATGCAGATGGAGAGGTGCAGCTAATGAGTACATAATAACATGCAGATGGAGAGGTGCAGCTAATGAGTACATAATAACATGCAGATGGAGAGGTGCAGCTAATGAGTACATAATAACATGCAGATGGAGAGGTGCAGCTAATGAGTACATAATAACATGCAGATGGAGAGGTGCAGCTAATGAGTACATAATAACATGCAGATGGAGAGGTGCAGCTAATGAGTACATAATAACATGCAGATGGAGAGGTGCAGCTAATGAGTACATAATAACATGCAGATGGAGAGGTGCAGCTAATGAGTACATAATAACATGCAGATGGAGAAGTGCAGCTGAGTACATAATAACATGCAGATGGAGAGGTGCAGCTAATGAGTACATAATAACATGCAGATGGAGAGGTGCAGCTAATGAGTACATAATAACATGCAGATGGAGAGGTGCAGCTAATGAGTACATAATAACATGCAGATGGAGAGGTGCAGCTAATGAGTACATAATAACATGCAGATGGAGAGGTGCAGCAAATGAGTACATAATAACATGCAGATGGAGAGGTGCAGCTAATGAGTACATAATAACATGCAGATGGAGAGGTGCAGCTAATGAGTACATAATAACATGCAGATGGAGAGGTGCAGCTAATGAGTACATAATAACATGCAGATGGAGAGGTGCAGCTAATGAGTACATAATAACATGCAGATGGAGAGGTGCAGCTAATGAGTACATAATAACATGCAGATGGAGAGGTGCAGCAAATGAGTACATAATAACATGCAGATGGAGAGGTGCAGCAAATGAGTACATAATAACATGCAGATGGAGAAGTGCAGCTAATGAGTACATAATAACATGCAGATGGAGAGGTGCAGCTAATGAGTATGTAATACCATGCAGATGGAGAGGTGTAGTTAATGAGTACATAATAACATGCAGATGGAGAGGTGCAGCTAATGAGTACATAATAACATGCAGATGGAGAGGTGCAGCTAATGAGTACATAATAACATGCAGATGGAGCGGTGCAGCTAATGAATACATAATACCATGTAAATGGAGAGGTGCAGCTAATGAGTACATAATAACATGCAGATGGAGAGGTGAAGCTAATGAGTACATAATAACATGCAGATGGAGAGGTGCAGCTAATGAGTACATAATAACATGCAGATGGAGAGGTGCAGCTAATGAGTACATAATAACATGCAGATGGAGAGGTGCAGCTAATGAGTACATAATAACATGCAGATGGAGAGGTGCAGCTAATGAGTACATAATAACATGCAGATGGAGAGGTGCAGCAAATGAGTACATAATAACATGCAGATGGAGAGGTGCAGCAAATGAGTACATAATAACATGCAGATGGAGAGGTGCAGCTAATGAGTACATAATACCAAGCAGATGGAGAAGTGCAGCTAATGAGTACGTAATAACATGCAGATGGAGAGGTGCAGCTAATGAGTATGTAATACCATGCAGATGGAGAGGTGTAGTTAATGAGTACATAATAACATGCAAATGGAGAGGTGCAGCTAATGAGTACATAATAACATGCAGATGGAGAGGTGCAGCTAATGAGTACATAATAACATGCAGATGGAGCAGTGCAGCTATTGAATACATAATACCATGTAAATGGAGAGGTGCAGCTAATGAGTACATAATAACATGCAGATGGAGAGGTGAAGCTAATGAGTACATAATAACATGCAGATGGAGAGGTGCAGCTAATGAGTACATAATAACATGCAGATGGAGCGGTGCAGCTAATGAGTACATAATAACATGCAGATGGAGAGGTGCAACTAATGAGTACATAATAACATGCAGATGGAGAGGTGCAGCTAATGAGTACATAATACCATGCAGATGGAGAGGTGCAGCTAATGAGTACATAATAACATGCAGATGGAGAGTTGCAGCTAATGAGCACATAATAACATGCAGATGGAGAGGTGCAGCTAATGAGTGCATAATACCATGCAAATGGAGAGGTGCAGCTAATGAGTACATAATAACATGCAGATGGAGCGGTGCAGCTAATGAGTACATAATAACATGCAGATGGAGAAGTGCAGCTAATGAGTACATTATAACATGCAGATGGAGAGGTGCAGCTAATGAGTACATAATAACATGCAGATGGAGCGGTGCAGCTAATGAGTACATAATACCATGCAAATGGAGAGGTGCAGCTAATGAGTACATAACATGCAGATGGAGAGGTGCAGCTAATGAGTACATAATAACATGCAGATGGAGAGGTGCAGCTAATGAGTACATAATAACATGCAGATGGAGCGGTGCAGCTAATGAGTACATAATAACATGCAGATGGAGAGGTGCAGCTAATGAGTACATAATAACATGCAGATGGAGAGGTGCAGCTAATGAGTACATAATAACATGCAGATGGAGAGGTGCAGCTAATGAGTACATAATACCATGCAGATGGAGAGGTGCAGCTAATGAGTACATAATAACATGCAGATGGAGAGGTGCAGCTAATGAGCACATAATAACATGCAGATGGAGAGGTGCAGCTAATGAGTAAATAATACCATGCAGATGGTGAGGTGCAGCTAATGAGTACATAATAACATGCAAATGGAGAGGTGCAGCTAATGAGTACATAATACCATGCAGATGGGGAGGTGCAGCTAATGAGTACATAATAACATGCAGATGGAGAGGTGCAGCTAATGAGTACATAATAACATGCAGATGGAGAGGTGCAGCTAATGAGTACATAACAGAGGTGCAGCTAATGAGTACATAATAACATGCAGATGGAGTGGTCCAGCTAATGAGTACATAATAACATGCAGATGGAGAAGTGCAGCTGAGTACATAATAACATGCAGATGGAGAAGTGCAGCTAATGAGTACATAATAACATGCAGATGGAGAGGTGCAGCTAATGAGTACATAATAACATGCAGATGGAGCGGTGCAGCTAATGAGTACATAATAACATGCAGATGGGGAGGTGCAGCTAATGAGTACATAATAACATGCAGATGGAGAGGTGCAGCTAATGTGTACATAATAACATGCATATGGAGAGGTGCAGCTAATGAGTACATAACATGCAGATGGAGTGGTGCAGCTAATGAGTACATAATAACATGCAGATGGAGAGGTGCAGCTAATGAGTACATAATAACATGCAGATGGAGAGGTGCAGCTAATGAGTACATAATAGCATGCAGATGAAGTGGTGCAGCTAATGAGTACATAATAACATGCAGATGGAGCGGTGCAGCTAATGAGTACATAATAACATGCAGATGGAGAGGTGCAGCTAATGAGTAAATAATAACATGCAGATGGAGCGGTGTAGCTAATGAGTACATAATAACTTGCAGATGGAGAGGTGCAGCTAATGAGTACATAATAACATGCAGATGAAGTGGTGCAGCTAATGAGTACATAATAACATGCAGATGGAGAGGTGCAGCTGAGTACATAATAATATGCAGATGGAGAGGTGCAGCTAATGAGTACATAATAACATGCAGATAGAGAGGTGCAGCTAATGAGTACATAATAACATGCAGATGGAGAGGTGCAGCTAATGAGTACATAATAACATGCAGATGGAGAGGTGCAGCTAATGAATACATAATAACATGCAGATGGAGCGGTGTAGCTAATGAGTACATAATAACTTGCAGATGGAGAGGTGCAGCTAATGAGTACATAATAACATGCAGATGGAGAGGTGCAGCTAATGAGTACATAATAACATGCAGATGGAGAGGTGCAGCTAATGAGTACATAACATGCAGATGGAGAGGTGCAGCTAATGAGTACATAATAACATGCAGATGGAGAGGTGCAGCTAATGAGTACATAATAACATGCAGATGGAGAGGTGCAGCTGAGTACATAATACCATGCAGATGGGGAGGTGCAGCTAATGAGTACATAATAACATGCAGATGGAGAGGTGCAGCTAATAAGTACATAATAGCATGCAGATGGAGAGGTGCAGCCAATGAGTACATAATAACATGCAGATGGAGAGGTGCAGCTAATGAGTACATGATAACATGCAGATGGAGAGGTGCAGCTAATGATTACATAATAACATGCAGATGGAGAGGTGTAGCTAATGAGTACATAATGACATGCAGATCGGGATCTGCAAAAACAGGTCATGATAAACTAATCATCACCAGTGAAGGCAAGCAAGTATGTGAGTATAAAGGAAAAGAGCACACCGAAACCTGTGGAGCTGCAATTGGCGAAAATCACAGCAACAGCAGCAGCTGTAGTCTATGCACTTGATGTCATAACTGCCACTAGTTCTTATCCAGGAACATGATACAGCAGCAGCAGGTGGCACAGCTGAAAACAGTACAAGCAGAGGATAACGTACCACCAGCTAATTGATCAGTAGCTGATGGGTCAAGTCTATGTGGACAAAGATATTATATTAATGTTGGCTGACGCGTATGGCCCACAAACTGAATCTAGAGCAATGTATACCAGTGTATATTATATATGTTGCTCTTACTTTTCTACTCACAGGGACCTTTTAGAGAAAAATGGGTGAGTTAGACTCTAGCTCTATGACATGCATCGAACTACACAATACTCAAGATGTTCCTCTGTAAATTTCTACTATACATGAATGAGCATACCTGTTTCCCTAACTCAGGAGTAAAGAAAGCCACCAACATGCATGGCTTCTGCAATTTCGACCACCTCTCTGAAGTACTGGGAGATAGAGATTGCACATGTGTAACATTAAAGACCCCATCTGGTGTCAACTGACAGGAATATAGTAACAGGTAAGTCTGCCACTCCATCAGCTCCTGGTAATGTGCAACTCACAGGGACCAGTAGCCAGTATGCCTGTACATCAACCCTCATAGTACTCAAGATTTTCACATTTAGCATCTACAACACTGCAAAGTGAGGCTCCAGAAGGCCACCAAATATGTAGACGTCATGGGTCTATATTACATTATCAAATGGCTATTCACCGAATAGACATTCATCGAACCCCTAATTGTCAAAGCCTCTGTTCATCAAACGGCAAATTTTAACTAGGGCAAATCAGTGGTTGACCACCATCTGGAATTTGCCCTTTTCCTCACTGTAGTGTGATCTCAGAGTTGGTATATTTAGTTAGGGGGGGGGGGAGCAGCCACCCACATTGGAGGTTGTGGGGGGCTATGCCCCCCCCCCCCACCTTGGCAGGTTTTAATTTTTTTTTTTTTTTTTTTACAGTGGCTTAGTTGGCCAACCTCTGATTTTCCTTACTTAAAATTTGCCATTCAATGAAGAGCGGCTTCAACAAATAGAGGTTCGACGAATGGCTATTCACTGAATAGCCACTTGATAAAGTGATATAGACCCAGATGTGATTACATTAGTAGTCCCCACAGCCAAGGACAGTATGTAACCATGTCCCACCCCCCCCTCACTTATATTCCTACTGTGTACCAGGTGATGCAGGAAACCCGAAAGAGCCCTGGTTGAAGATGTCCTTAAGGAGCCAGTACTGTACAGTTGAAATGCAATATACTCCCATCCATATACAAACCAGAAATATTGTAGAGTGACTGTCTGTTCTGCTGAAATGCAGTTCCAGTGCCTAAACATGTGGGGAGGGGGCACTACTACAGTATGCTTCTTCCACACCCTGCAAGCTTTTTATAGCATGCTGCATTACATGATTACCTGGAAGCAAGCAGACCAGCCCAAACTCCTGGGATCCTCCAGACCCACAGCATCAACATCCTCCAGCAGAGACAAAAGTAATGCTTAATGACCAACGAACAGCAAAGAAGTCTTAAAAAAGACTAAAAGTAGAAAAACAACAACGATTCCACGTAAATTATTCATTTCAAATACATGTCTTAGTGCCTCGGCCACCACAGCCTTCAAAGAGCACATAATTCATGGTAAAATTGCATTCCCTTATATACTGAAGATAAATCAATAATAACATAATTAATCAATTAAACAATTACATATTTAAAGAGACTACACTCTCTCCCAAATGAAACCCATACAAAATAAACCCATACAAAATAAACATACAAAAATATACAAATATATTATATCAAATATTTCCAATTAATCTCCATATTTAGACCATAAGGAAATAATGTATTATATTTAAGTATATAAATAGATTATTTGTATAATAACATATTTTTTAATAATTTATTCTCTCCTTTTTTAACAAAAATTTGCTCTTTAACAAAAAAAAAACCAGCGTTAAGTGCCACCACAACCCACTCTCCTCCTCCTTTTCTTCCTCAGCAAAGCTTGGAGACTGGCTTTTCCTGTTCATAAACAGGTGGAAACATGACTCAGGAAAATTGGGTCTTCCAAATCATAACAACAAGGTAGCAGATTGCCTCCCTTCCAAGACTCACAGGTATCCCTTCCATGCCAGAAGAGCAGTACAGGTAGGCTTAGACCCAACTAAAGCTCCTTCTGAAACAAGACTTCACAGAATTGGTCCCTCAAAAGCAGTTAGAAATGGGGTACTACTCAAGAGTCTTCCTAGTACTATGAAGGGAAGGATCCTGGAGGCCAATTCTAGACCTGTCAAGTTTAAACAGGCTTGTATTGGATGCAGAAGCTCTCAAGTATAAACAGGCTTGTATTGGATGCAGAAGCTCTTGAGATGTTTTTTCCACAGGCTTTCTTGGCTACCTTAGATCTAAAAGATTCCAACCCCCACATACCCATAGCAAAGGAACGCAAGAGGTAACTCAGCTTCAAGTTAGGTAGGAATCACTTCCAGTTCCTTACATTACCCTTTGGCTTATCTACTCCTAACATGTTCACAAAATACCTAGCTGCAGTAGTTGCCTTTTGTATGACCAAAGGTGTGCAGATATACCCTTATCTAGATGATTTTCTGATCCAAGCAAGTTCTGTATATTTTTATAAACTACATCGAAAACAAAAAAATGAAAATAATCATCAGGATGCTGAGGAATGTCCTTAAAAGGAGCACTATTATTGTTTTTATTCCTTATGTCAAAGGTTATACTGATAAATTCTATCTCTGAGTCATCTTTTTGCTTTTCCGATATAAAAAACACTGCATAACTGGCATAAGGCTCCATAAATAACTCCGACTGAATTACAGTTGGAATGGCAACTTGAGTTTCTCATAATATTATTAATTACAACCTTATCTTGCTCTAGTATGTGTTTACATTGTGGACAGAACCTGCATTTAAATGTGCCACTTTTTATTTGTTATATAGAAGATGTCATTGTCTTGTCTATCAAAGTATTGCTTAAGAGATTTAGCCTTCTTCTTATAGACTATAGATGGTGCTTCACCTATTATGTCAACTATATTCTCGAAATATCAGAATATAGTCCAGTTTTTCCCATATATCTGCATTATCATTATATTCAGTAATAAATGCATTATAAAATTCACCTTTAGAATTTACAGTACCATGAGTACCTATACTGAGGCTACTGTTTTTCAACAAAGGCTGGTAAAAACTATTCCTTCTTTTTTGAACCACCTCATCAAAAATGGCAGTAACCACCTGTGTAAAGTATCCTCTGGTGGAAAACATGGAACGCAGTTTCTGTCCTTCTGGTAAGAATAAGCCATCCTCCGATACCATACAGGTTAATCTAACATATTGCCCCTTTACTATAGCTTTCTTTTGATGCTCTGGATGTCAACTCGAGTAGTGAGTCAAGTTATGTGAAAGAGTTGGTTAATATTCCTCAGTAATCTCTGTTTTTCCTCTATCCTTATTAATAAACACATCCAGGTAATTAATGTGGGAGATGTAAGTAAAAGTAAACTTAAAAAATGAGGTGGTCATATTGAAATAAAATACAAATTCTTCTATATCTTTCTCAGAGGCATTCCAAATAATAAATATATCATCCAAAAACTGGATGAAGATTGACCAAGAGGGCACTTGAAATGCATGAAATAAAAACTTATTTTCCCATTGGAGAAGAATGATGTTAGCAAAAATGGGGGCACAAGATACCACCATAGCAATCCCTTGTTTTTGAAGGTAATACTTCCCATCTAAAAAGACAGATTTATTCTCTAATATAACCTCCATAAAGGTGTCTAGAATGTGGATATCATTGTTGTTAAAACTGCTGTATTCCACTAAGAATTTGTGGAACCATTGTAGACCAATATCATGTGATATTACAGTGAATAGATTGACATCAATGGTCAAAACCATCATCCTGTCTGTGTAGTTCACTTCTCTAACTTTCATTAGAAATCCCGTGAGTCTCTACATAAATGGCTAAATACACTTAAACTATTTTGAGTTTTGTATCTACATATTTATCTGGGTCTACGTCACATTGGCAAAAATCCAGATCATTGAAGACCACAATGTTGATATAAAAATAACGAAAACTCATTTCAGCAAAAGATCAGAGCAATGATATCTTCCCAGGTAAGTAATCACTCATCCAAAAAGTCACAAAACCTAAACCACACCATCACTAACCCACCCAGGTGGGGGCTACAACCCCCACATCCCCAATGTGGGGGACTGCCCCTACACCACCCATAACTAAATGTACCAACTCTGAGATCACGCTACATTTGGGAAAAGGGCAAAGTTCACCTTGTCGGCCAACAGGTTACTTACCCTTTGAAGTACTCTGCAACTGCAGCCTCTCCTGTAAGATTCCCCTTATTTTGTAATGTTTTAACCTTTGTCAGCCCCTTGAAATAGTTCTTATTACTTCTTAACCAGATCTCTTTTTCCTTTATTTCTATTTTAAATTCCATTTCCATGTTATCCCACTCACCAGCTATAACTTGTGGAGCAGTTTCAATCTTCTTTAATAATTTGCGGATAATTTCCACTACCCATTCCTTAAGTTCCTCTCTTTTTACAGGTAGATGTCTCATCTTTACTTCATTACCCTACATTTTTATCTTAGTAATTGTCAGTGAATGATCTAAAAAAAGTTATTTGATATGTATCAAAGTTCTCAATTAAAATGCACATGTCCCTGTGAAATATAATTTCTGTCAAGTCTAGCCCAGTTAGTTCCTACTACTGAATTCATGTCTTTCATACCAAATATTTTCAGAAATTTCTTCAGATCTTGATCTTCTTTTGTTATATTTTCCCTACAAGGCCCCCTAGATACAGCCTCATTATTGCAAATCAAATTCCAGTCCACATCTATAAGTAATATTCCCGGTGAAAAGCTAATTATTTCTCCCATTTTTTAAGCTCTGAAACAGCAGTTTTAGGTGGGCTATAAATACGTCAGTGTAATCCTCATCATTGCCACCAGCCCCTTACTACTACAAATCTACCATTATTGTCTGTTTTTCCCCCTTTTCTATCACTACTGGGACTCTTCTATCATTTAATAGAAGTACTCCTCTTTTCATTTGTCCCTGATATTCTGTAGAATATACATTCTGAAATCCTTTATCAAATTCACATGCTCAGTTCTTTCCAAATGTGTCTGTTGTATCATTGCTATTTGCAGTCTACATTTCTTAATAAAATTAAGTATTCATTCATTTTTATCTATACCTGTAAGACAGTTCACATTCCAAGTTACTATGGGAAGTGTTCCTATTATGGTAAGAACTCATTATTCTCATTGTTTATATCTGGCACCCTTTTTAAATGTCTATTTTTACTCATTGTTTTAGTTTGCTAGCTGGGATATTTTATAGATACCCTAATGTTTATGGATATCAGTTGTGTACGACACCCCTGTGTTTCCAAAATTCAAACATTCCTCTTATGCTGTGCTTATGATGCCATAAGAAGGCAGAAACATGCATGTCCACAGCTAGGGAATTAGGCTTTATTGGCCTGAAATTGTCCATAAATACACTTAAAAGTAAAAGAAAAAATCATGGACATTAGGAATTGCCATTTAGCTGAAACACCTGATAGCCTTAAAGGATAATTTGTATATTTCCCATGTTGCCTCTGATGCAAGAGATTTAAGGTATCACAAAGTAGAAAGACTAGCTTTGCTAGATTTTTCTTTTTGTGTTTTTTAACCAGTTGGTTTTCCTGGATGACCTATTTACTCATTGTTTTAAAATGTCTATTTCCAGTAATTGTTATACATGAAACCATTAATATTTGGCAGATTAATCCTTTATACAGGTTTTTTTTCTTATCATCAACACTGAAAACTATGTCACATTTTACAAGACTTTTATGTTTAATAAGAGCCCTCAAAGAAAAAAACAAACACACCCCCATAACCCGTCAACTTAATATGAACACACATTAATGTGTACGCCTGCCTACCAGTAATGAAGTTTAACCCTCTTAATAGGAACATTTGTGCCAGATAGCTGCTGACAGAGGCCCTAATTAATCTGAAGTTGAGGTTGTCCATGCTAAGAAGCATGTTATTGTCTGTACTTCCCCTGGCACTAATTGGTGCCTGTTTTTTTTTTTATTGTTATCTTTATTTCCCCTGCCCCCACATGTGAAAAGTACTTACATACTTTCAGAAGTAATTAACATTTAGGCTTAAATAAACCAATGTTCTGTCTTTTATTACACTATTATCAGGTTGCCTCCATGAAAAAGTTAGTGAAAAAAGAAAAACACAATGCTCTGTTGCAGCCTGAAAGGCAATCTGAAACATTTATTGCTAAAGGAAAACTTTTTATTATTGTCTGGCTGGATAAGGAGAAAGTCACTGTTTGTCGGGTGCCAGAATACACAATATCACCCATGCACTCAAGTCTTTCAACAGGTACTGTTATGACTCTGTCATAGTCCATGTTGGTGTGAATGACTTGAGGCGTACCTCCCTGGACTATATGAAGAGAGACATGATCAAGCTCGCTGAATATGTGTCCCAGGCAGGTATGTTCCTAACCTTAAGCAGCATTCTACTGCCACCCAGAATGATGCCTCAATACAAAAAGAAAATGATTGACTTTAACAATTGACTTAGTTTCTGCTGTCATTCCAAGGGGATCCAGTACCTGACAGCCTGGGATGACATGATTGACAAACCACGATGTTTTGCCAGAGATGGCCTGCATCTGTCTTCCTTGTGCATCAGGCTCCTGGCAAAGGCTCTTGCCTCCAGCCTAGTGCCTTTTTTAGGCAATGCCATGAGGTCAAAACTACCAACATGAAAATTTCAGCAAAATGTAAATTAAAGATCATGCTGCTAAATGCCAAGAGTCTAAACATGAAACTGCACTCATTGCATGCATTCTTAACCCTAGAAGATGCTGACATTTGTGCAGTCATAGAAACCTGCTTCAGAGCTGTGGACAGCACTCCAGCCATATCTGGCTACTCATCCTATCATACATTCAGACCCCAAACCATGGGCAGCAAAGCAAAAGGTGGTGGAGTTGCAATATATATATATATATATAAAAGACATACACACCTCCAGGCTGGTCAAACAGTATGATGCACAGGAAACACTCCAGGTACAATTAGCAATTGACAAGACCCCTATTCAAATCATAGCTAGCTATAGGCCTCCAACTTTGACTCAAGATGCCCACTCCACCTATCTGGACCTCTTCAAATCTACCAAGATTCAACTGTTTACCCTGATCCTGGGTGACTTTAACTATCCATCCATAGACTGGAAGAAATACTCATGCCAAAACACAAATACCCAGAGATTCCTTGATTTCATCAATGTGAATGCCTTGGATCAGTTGGTCGACACCCCCACAAGATGTGACAATGTCTTGGACTTGGTATTAACCAGCATGAGTAAACACTGCAGCATCCATACAGTGTCATCATCCGTGGCAAGATCCGACCACAACGCATTCACTTTTGAAGTCACCATCTCCCGCAACCCAACCCCACCCCCAGTCAGGGTCAAACAAAAAACTTCCCAAAGCTGATTACAACCTCCTGAGGGAAGGTATAAACAGCTTCACAGCCTCCTACCCCTCCATAGGAACTGGCACATATGTCTAAACATACAGCAAAGTACTATATGAGCATTTATATAGCTGCATGGATTCAGGAATACCTGACAGGATGAAGTGATCCTTCTCAAGGAAGAGTAAACCTGTCTGGTGGACATCTGCAATAAATAAACTCTGTAATAAAAGGAAAAAATTGCTGTCCAGGACAAAGAAGGAGCAGCTGCCTATTCGGAAGCTCCTTAGCCCGAACAAGCAAATAAGAGCACTAGTGAAATCTTCCAAAGCAAACTTTGAGTCCAGACTGGCCACATCTCCTAAAGACAATCATAAGGCCTTCATGACATGTGTCTGCAATCTCAAGGGAAGCACCCATATTTGCTCAGAACTGGTAGTCAAGGACACCATATAAATGCTGTAGATACACCCAACCTGCTGGCAGACAGGTTCAGTGAAAACTTCACCCCACTGTCCCCCATCAGTAAAACAGGACATCCCCAGTATCTGGCCCACCTTATCACTAGGGAGCAAGTCATCACTGCCCTCTCAAAGGCAAAAAATACAGCCTCCGTGGGACCCGATAACATCCCAAGCCGCATCCTACATGAACTCAGGCAGAAACTTGCTGCACCATTAGGCACCCTATTCAACCAAAGCCTGAGTACTGGCTTTGTCCCAGCCAAGTGGAGGACAGCCACTGTCATCCCTTTGCACAAAGTTGGAGCATCCACCTATCCAGGAAATTATGGACCCATCAGCCTAACTAGCCTGATCTGCAAGGCCATGGAGCCAATTAACATGGACCTCATTAACAAGGACATTGGCATCCTCCAGACACTCGATCCCCCACAGTCAAGGGGAGGTCATGCCTGTTAAAATTGGTCAACTTCTTTGAGATAATCACCAAGGCCATGGACAAGGGGAAGATGGTGCACACAGCCTACCTTGACCTGGTCAAAGCCTTGAATACTATTCCCCACTTGGGTATAATAGATAAACTCAACTAGGCATCAGTCCATATGTCACCAGATGGGTAGCAAACTGGCTCACTGATAGAACCCACCTAGTCAGAATAGGGGAAGCCACCTCAAACAGTAGACCTGTAATGAGCGGTGTACCCCAGGGATCGGTCTTGGGGTCTCTGCTGTTTGGGATATAGTTTTCTGAGATGCTGGCCCAAACCAGTGGGATATGGTGATCAAGTTTGCAGATGACTCTAAGCTGGGTGCTGTCATCAATTTCTCTAGAGAGGTGGACTTCCTCCAAGAAGATATCACCCCAACAAATGACTGGTGCCAGAAACAAGGCCTCAAACTGAATGCCAAAAATTGCATCTTCATCCTCTTTGGTGAGAGTGATGTCCCCACAAATGATCACATTGATAATAAGGTCCTAAGCATGCAATCAGTTGTGAGGGACTTGGGCACCCAGGTTGATAGCAGACTGGCTTTTGACCACCATATTGCCTCCATTGAATGGAAGGCTTTCTATATGGCCCACCCTCATTAGTAAGAGTATCTCATCCAGGGGCAAGGTGGTCATAACATCCCTGTATTCTTCCCTCATAAGACCCATTATTGAGTACAATGCCCCTTTCGGCATGTACCTCACAAAGCACATGCAGCAGCTGGAGAGGCCACAGAGATTCCTCACCAGGAGAATCCAGGGCCTCAAACATCTACCCTACACAGATAGGCTAAAGGCCCTGTCCCTCTACACAGTCTCCTACAGGCTTCTCAGAGGTGACCTCTGTCTGGCATACAAAGCAATCTCAGACCCTGCCGTGATGGGACTGCTGCATATCCACAAGTCAAGATCCACTCGAGTAACCCGCACGTGCGACCTCAACCTGGTGTGTGACATCAGTAGGACTTGGTGGAACAGATTTGTATCCCAGAGACTCCCCATTTTGTGGAATAGACTCCCTCTCCACATTAAGCAGAGTACCTCATTAACCCCTTTTAAGCACAACCTGGATAACTGGATAGGGAACAGAAAATACACTCCTGGGATTTCACCTGTGTTCCTGCTGGACAGTGACATAGAGTGCTGATTTGTTGGAACATGGGTTAAATTCTTGGCTAGGCTTGTAAGGGCCTCAAGTCCAATAACCTAGTAGCTTCCTATGATCCTACGATAAAATATGCAACTTACACAGGTGAATAATTTCATATACTGTTAAGAAATTGTTTTACTTACAGTTATCTTTTTCCTTCTTCTTACCCTCTCCTCAGAGTCCCTCCAAACGTTAATGACATGAAGTGCGGCAAATGCTTTCCAGTTCCTCAGAAGCTTAACAAAGTCAATAAAAGTCCACTCTTTCCACTTATTCTTATACAGCCATATTTCACAACTGCAACTGATGCATTGCAGTCTAACAATTACTCACTAATTTCCATGTTGCTGGTCTTCTTCCTGTTCATCTCCATCCCCCAACTTCAGATTCCAGTTTAATTTCACGATTCTCCGGATTCTTCTCCTGTCAATTCTGGTGCTTTTCTATGTCTCAAGCAATTTTCATTGGAAGAGTGATAAAGGTTTCACTGGCAAAGACTCTACATGTGCTTTATTATCAGAAGAATGAGAATCAGAGTCCTCTTCGGCTTGATGGTTTATTTTTTGTTGGACAAACATTTGCATTTCTTTCCTAACCCATTCTGCATCAAAAAATGACTTTGATCCTCCAGGAAAATTATTCTGAAGACAGCTGGATACAGCAGCTTGAATCTCACCCCAGCCTCTTGACGTTCCCTGATTACTGGAATAAATGTATTTCTCTTCAGACTTGTGTACAGTGAATAATCATTTTCTACAAACACTCTGTTGTCTCCAACTGATAATATTTTGCCCATTTGCCACAGTTTTGTCAGGATCAACTCTTTTTGCTGGTAGGTTTGCATCTTTATTGATAAAGGTCTTGGTTTGTTTCTCATTGCCGTATTTTGAGCATACTTTTCAATTAATTGGCCCTGCTGTGGAATACCAGTCCAGTTACTTATTTGTGCCATCACAGAATTATTACAGATTGTTCCTTTGAATTTCTCTGGTATAGCAGAACATCTTAGATTTTCCCTACATGTTCTGTCCTCTAATTCCACCATTTTTGAAGCATCGCTTCTTGAGGGTCTCATACTTGACCAGCCTTTTCTTCATTTGTACCCGATCTTTGCAGTTTTATCAGCTCATTGAATAGCTAGAGCTTAAAGCTTCTACTATTTTACCACATCCCCTCCTACTCTAATTCTACAAACTCTTTCTCTCAAACCAGTACCCACCAACTAAATTAAATCCCTACTCTTTAAACTTAAACCCTGTTCATCTGCTGACAATCTCCCTCCCTGTTTCCTGCAGGTAGCAGCTGAATCTCTTGCTGTCCCTGTATCTATCTTAATAAACCACTCCATCTCTGAATCTAAAGTCCCATCTGTTTGTAAAGAATTCTACATTTTACCCATACATAAAGGATGTAACTCCACCAAAATTTCCAACTTTAGATCTATTGCTATTCTCTCACCACTTTCAAAAATATTGGAAAAATGCATACACAAACAAGTCATGCAAAACTTGCTCACTCCCACCGAACATGGCTTTTGCCCACAACACAGCACTACAACTGCCTTATTATCCTTCATCAATACTATTTCTCTGCCCACAGACAACAGTAAACGTATCTCTTGTCTTTTTCTAGACCTCTCTAAAGCCTTTGATACTGTCTCCCACTCTCTCCTACCAACCAAACTGTCCAATCTTGACTTCTCTACTACTACTGTTAGCTGGTTTTCCAGCTATCTCTTCGAATGTCAGCAGTCAGTGAGATGGCTCTCAGCTCTCTCCTGTCCTCTCCCAGTAAAATTGGTGTCCCCCAATGATCTATCCTTGGCCCATTCCTCTCTGATATCTTCATTAATCTTCTCTGTACCTCCTGCCCTTAGTCATCTCTCATACAATGTGCAGATGACTCTCTGGTCATCACCATCTGATACTCCCTCCGATCTTATCACTGCTACTCAAGCATCCTTTAACTGTCGAAACCTGGCTTTCTCAAAACCAGCTTATTCTTAACCCTAAAAAAAAACTAAAACTCTTACTCTTTCTTCCCAAAAAACCTCACTCACCTCAAACCCACTTTTTCCATATTATCCCTAGATAACACCTCCATCACTGTTGAAAAGAACACAAATCTTTTAGGAGTCATAATAGATGACCAGCTTAAGTTTGATTTGCATGTAAACAACTCTATTAAAAAGACACACCAAAAACTTGGTCTTCTTTATCAGAACAAAAGGTTTGTCACTAACAAAGCAAAAGTTACCCTCTCTCATGTTTAACTCCTACCTAGCCCATTCTACAGCTCTCAAATTCTCACAAATCTCAACTCCACACTCCTAGCTAAATTAGAGACAACTTACAACAAGTTTGCAATATTGGCTGCACAACAAACTTATAAATCTCACTGTTGTCTTTCTCTAAAACACTTAAACTGGCTCAAACTACCCCACCAGCTACTACTCTCCCAACTCTTGATAATTCACTCAGTCCTATACCATAAATCTTATTGTCCCAGCCTATCTCCTCTCATCTCACAATATAACCCCCAACAGGTCACTACGTAGCTCTGACCAAGACTTGCTACAAAATTACAAACCTAAGACCAAAATTGGATGTAACCTCTATATCTTATCATGGAACAAACTGCCATTAGAAGTCAGGTCCCTTAAACAAATTAATCAATGTAAAGCAGCCATCAGAGAATACCTAAAATCTGACTGGTCCTGCCTCTGTACTCATCCTCCCTAAATCACCTTATTATTTCTTAGTCCACCAACTGTCCCTTGTAAACCTCTGCTTTCATGTCAGTATTACGCACATTTATTTGCCTCAATCTGGGCAGTAACTAGTCTGCAATTTCTAATAGCTATAACCTGGATAAACTGCCTTTTTTCTTGTCTACTTCTCATTATTTCCTGACTCAAACTGTGGCAACGACAATTGATAACATTCCTTAACAATTTGAAAAAAAAAAGTATTTAAATACTGCTACTGTAAAATACTATTAACTGTGGAATACTGAAACTTTTATTTTGGCTGTTTGTTAAATTTTTATTTTGTTAGTTTCTGTTAAACTTATTTTATCTTCTCTATTTCTGTTTAAACCTATTGTAATAGTGTGGAGCTTTTCTCCCCGGGCCTCTGCTGAAAAAGGGCTACTCAGCTTTGTCGGACAATCCCAGTCAACAAATTTAAAATAAATAAATTATAGGCTGATTTAGAATAGGTTGGAAAACAACCCACCTTTTTTCTATAATTTCATTAGCAGCTTTTGATAACAAATTTTCACTGTCACCCCTTTTCTGGAAATAATAAAGTAATAAACGTAATCTCATTTTTAAATGTCAATTCATCAGTAATTACCCTGGAGGCCTTAATATACTGGCCAGTTGGGATGTTTTTCTTCATAAAGTAGGGGTGGTTACTATTACAGTGAAGGTAACCATTAGAAAAGGTTTATTTCCTGTATATACAGCTTTCAAACTTCTTGTCATTGACAATCCATTCTAATGTTACTTCTAAAAAGTTAAACTTCAAAGCTATCCCGCCAGAATTGAACTTTAAAAATTCTCCAACCTTGTTGTGGTCTTCAAGAAATTAAACACTATCTGGACATCAAGCAACAATGAAAAAGAAGTCCACAAATTTCTTGTAGTATCTGACTTTGGTGTTAAGTTTTCTGTTGTACAAAAATTGTGCCTCCTGCCATCCAAGTACCAAATTGGCAAAGGCTGATGCAACCACAGACCCCATTGCAACTCCCTTTGTCTCTATGTAGTATCTTTTGTTAAATAAGAAAAAATGTTTTCTAAATGTAATTCTAATAACTGGCAGCACAGTGTAATTTTATCACCTGATAGTTGACTAAACTTGCTTAGCAACAACCTCACCCATTCAACCGCTAAATCATGGGGAATAGTTGTGAATATAGTGGGGCTAAACATAGTATCCAGGTTGAGTAGATTCTGATGAAGTCTTGTTGATGAAAGCGGCATATTAAACTTTGAATGGTATTTCCGTTCTTGGGCTACTGACTACACTTTTTCAGCATTTTTTGTTTTCTAAGTTGTTTTGTTAGCACTGGTGGAACTGTCTTATTTTTATAATTAACTCTTTTGTTTGAGTTGGTATACTTCAGTATTTCATTTATTTTAATCAGCTCTGAGCACATTTGACTTGTTATTTTCCTCTAGATTATGGGAAGCCATGTCTTACACCAAAGCTGATTCTTTTTGCTGAACAGCTGGATGATTTTCTTTCAGGTTCTCTTAGCTTCTTTTTTTGCAGGCATCCAGACAGTGTAGTTACTAGAAAGTAACTCAGTTTTACTAAAGCTGACAATATCTCTGACTGCTGTTTCTCATTTTCTGTTTTCACTCTGGGAGAGCTGAAGTTAAGCTGTGGAACAGATTTCCTCCCTTGTATTGCTTTTTTTAAGTCCAAGACCAGTTTCCTTTCATGGGGTGTAGAAATTCCTCTGACATTCAAGGAGATGCAATGTAGGATAACAAATAGTCCATGGGTCTGCCAGTATTACCACCCTGGAGGATATTATCCTTTCCCCGAGCTGCATTAACATGTGTCATGCCATTATCAAATGAGCTTTTAAACATATCACCAATAGTAAGTTTTATTGTGATATCTGTACAAAAATAAATGACCAGCCACTGAGAATTAAAAAGCAAACATTAGTTCCTGTAGCTAGATTCACAGCGGGATAAAACTCTTATGTAGCCCATGAGATAGCCAGCTAACTCACAGACAGGACCCAGGAAATATGAAATGGGGGGGTCACCTCTACAAAGAGGCCAGTCACAAGCAGAGTCCCTCAAGTATCCATCCTGAGACCACTCCTTTTTGGCATTTACTTGAAACCAAGGCTAATGTCAGTGGCCTCTGGCTGACTAAATTTGCAGATAATTGCAAATTCGGAGCAGTAATAAGAATCCCCCACTGACAGAAACTTTCTGCACGAAGGGCTGACACAGAGAAATAACTGGTGTCAGAGTCATGTACTAAAACTAATTGACAAGACATGCATAAGAAATCATCCACCCCTGGTAACTATCATACTGACAGCACACCCGTAAGAGCTGACCCAGTAGTCAGGGACTTGGGGGCACACATAGACAATAATCTAGCCTTTGACTATCACATTTCTACAGTAGTGAGAAAAATCATTCTATGTTGTGCAATAGGGTATGGAATCTAGGTTCAAGGAAGTCATTGTTCCACTGTATTCAGCATTCATCAGACCAGTTACTGAATACAGTGTCCCCTTTGGTATGTACCTAACCAGGCACATCCAACAACTGGAACATCCACAGAGGTTCCTCACTAAAGGAATAAAGAGCATAAGCAACACGTCCTATGTAGACTGCCTCAAGGCCCTGTCCTTGTATTCTGTCTCCTACAGGCTGTTGAGGGGAGATCTATGCCTGGCATACAAGGCATTGTCAGATCTCACCCTGATGAGCCTCCTGCATGTCTGCAAAACAAACAGCACCAGAATTACCCATTCTAAAAACTTAAACCTTGCCTGTGATATAAATTGGACCTGCTGGAGAGACAGGTCTATATCCCAGAGACTACCCAGTCTCTGGAATATGCTACCAATTCACGTGAAGCACAGTTCCTCCCTACTCCAATTCATGTGTTACTTGGACAATTAGATGGAGAACAGGAGATTCATCCGTGGTTTGGCACCTATGTCTCTAATGGACACAGGCAGCCTGTAAATGGTTCTTCTCCCAGGTCCCTGCTTATAAATGTTTCGTCTCGCAAGCCCCTGTTTACACTTATGAAGAATACGAGAACTTGTTAGAGATTTGGGATGCATGGCTAGGCTTAAAAAGACCCTTGTAGTCGTTAGCCTAGTACACACCTATGAACCTGGAATATTTCTAGCTTACCTTAGCATATTCTAGATTGGTTCCACCAGCATGTTCACTAACGAAGCGGATTAGAACAAGAAAAACAGCAACCGGAACAACACACCAGACCTGGTCCCAAGCAACACAAAACTGATGAAAGTCTTGAATAAAAAGCAGTAAGAATCTGCAAACCAATGGTAAACGATATAGGCACTTAAACCAAATAGAAAGTGGAATTCCAGCTCAGAGATACAAAGTCCTTCCTTAAATAAACGATGGTAGGCACGATGAATTCACCACAAAAGCTTTAATGAACAGATGCAAAACACCAAGCGCTTTCGCCTGGACACTTCCAGGCTTTTTCAAGGTTAAAAAACTGTTGTGGCCAGTCAGTATTTATACATTCAATAATCGGCCAATTAAGCTATTCAGTTGTTAATTAGTTAAAAAGTTAAAAAGGAACAATCACCTCTTAAAGTGCAATAGTATTAAATTGCTACCAGTGTTTTACTTCATTCTAGCAAAATGTGCTGGTAAAGTTACACATACAAATACAAATACAAAAATGTAAAGTGCATAAATGCATAAGATCTCAGTCACGACAAGTGCACATATAAAATCATGATTGGTCTCTATTAAATTCATTGTAATTTGACTGCTGCAGTAAACATGCATAAATAAATAATTATACAAACATTTATATAGTATGCAATATTAAAAACGAATTAAGTTGGAAAAATGTTTAAAAATAATAATACTAATTAACTAAACATTCTGCACAGAGTATTTACTATAAAATATAATTTGTAATAATTAAATGTTAATGATAGGGAGTAATAATAATAATAATAAATTCCTCCAAATCTAATTTATGCAAATGTAAAAAATTTTTGTATTTTTATATTTTTGTATTAAACGAATAAAAATGTTTTGTTATATAAAAAAATAAATGTAATTGTGCTCACACTATCATAAAAAAATTTTATACATGTACATTCCGTTAAAAAATGACAAATGAGTTCATAATTTATTTCTTCTCATTTTCAATATGCTATTTATACTAATAGTCTCATTCATACCTGGCTTCCTTGAAGCATCTAGTTTAATCTGCCAGGTTAACTCTCTGGTTTCTAAGTAAGTTTCCCAGTCACCTCCCCTGGGGTCACTGGTAACTTGTTCTAAGACAAAAAATTTTAAATTCATATTGTTACAAATGAGAGAATGTTTAAAGAAAGCATTTGTGTTCTTCCTTTTTTCAATTTCATATGTGTGCTCATATATTCGTTTTCTAAGTGATCTAATGGTTTTTCCAATATAAAAACCATGACAGGATGTACATGTGCCTAAGTAAACTATACCCATTGTATTGCAATTATAATGCCCCAATGCTCTCACAGTACAATTCCTGGCCGGAATGGTAATTTTTTCAGCGTTTAATAAGTACTTGCATTGTCTGCAAGCACCACATTTAAAGGTCCCTTTCTTCCTGTAGGGGGCCATAGTTCCAAGAATATTCTTAGTACTGAAGTGTTGTTCAAGCATTCCTTTTAAATTAATGTCACGTTTTCTAATAAAAGTTAATGAACTGGGTATATAATCTTTAATATCCTCTTGTATTGTGAGCGTGGACCAAAACGCCTGCAAAGTCTTTTCAATAAATGATGCATCCTGAGTGTAAGTATAACTAAAACTTTTATGTGTATCATACTTAGCTATACTATTGTTATTAAAGGACAACGGACCTTTACAAAGTAAAGGTGGGAACTTGGAGTCTCTTTTTTCTGTTACCTCTTCTCTAATAGTATTAATTAGATAAATAGGGTAACCTCTTTCTGTGAACATAGTAGTTAAAGTAGCCACCTCCATCAAAAAGGCTTCCATAGTACTGCAAATTCTCGATGCACGAATCAACTGGCTCCTTATGATTCCCTTTTTAGTATAAGTGGGATGAGAGCTCTCAAAGTGTAAAAATGTGTTGGAATATAAGGGTTTCCTATAAACAGTGGACTCAAAATGTTCTCTTTTACTATCTTTTGTGAGCAAGATGTCCAGATAATGAAGTGAATCTGTGCTAAGTTCATATGTAAATGAAAGAAACTCAGTTGTAGTATTGATGTATTTAAAGAATTCCTTAAAATGTTCTTCAGATCCATCCCATAGTAAACAAATGTCGTCAAGGTAACGTTTATAAAAAAGAATATGATGTTTCCATTTAGAAGAATGGATGTAAGATACCTCCCATTTGTGTAGAACAATATTCGCATAGGATGAGGCGCAAGGGGAGCCCATGGCTACCCCCCTTTTTTGCCTGAAATATTCTCCATTATAAAATATATAATTGTTATTAAGAATAATTTCCATAAATTCTGTCAATAAATTGATCTGATTATTACTTAGCCCACTTAGATTTATTAACACTTCAGAAAACCAATTTAGTCCTATGTCGTGAGGTATACTTGGAAAAAGTTCTATTACATCTATAGTAATCATCAGGACGTCCTTGTTACAAACATTAGGTGGAATGTTGGCCAGGAATTCCCAAGAGTCCTTACATACATAGGGAAGCTTAGAAATTAACGACTTGACTTTATATTCAACAAATTTACCTAAGGGTTCAGTAATGCCATTAGCTCCTGCTACAAT
The DNA here is from genome assembly GCF_019279795.1 of Protopterus annectens. Classification (NCBI taxonomy): domain Eukaryota; kingdom Metazoa; phylum Chordata; order Ceratodontiformes; family Protopteridae; genus Protopterus; species Protopterus annectens. The sequence goes on from NC_056751.1 coordinate 804,957,827, forward strand.
TGGCCTGAATTTCAATGGAACAATTCCTTTATGGACCTTAGGTATCCCAAATAAAATGGGAGTTTTGGGGTGTGGAACATTCAAGTAATTAAACAGTTCTTCGTTAAACACCCCCTGGAGTAAATGATCTTTCAAAATATATTTAATGTTAGCTTGAGCGACATTGAGTTCATTAATAGAAGCTTGTTCATAAGTATTGAAGTCTTGCAAAATATCATGCATAGCCATGTCATAGTCCAGAGTGGTCATAAGGACCATCCCACCCCCTTTGTCCGGTTTCATGACCCTGATTTTTTGTTGTTTTAACTGATTCATAACTTCTGTTAAATTTGTGTTGAAGTTGGGTGAAGAACCCTGCCTGTTTGATAAATTAAACCTCAATGTGTTTTCAATCAGTTCTTCAAAAATTTTTAAACTCGGATGTAGGGGTGGGTTGAAAAGACTAGATCTAGTAATATTGTCATTCATAGTTTGCTGTCCCTTAAAGAATAGTGAAAGGTTGAGATTTCTAATAAACAATTTAAGTTCTATTAACAGTTTAGGGATGTAAGCTGGTCTAGCTGGTACATAATTCAATCCCTTAGTAAATAGTTCAAAATATACCGGAGTTATTTCCAAATCAGTATAGTTGTAAATATTAAAATTATTTGATGAAACCACAGTGCAATTAGTGTTATGAGTGGAATTTAAAAGGATGTCATAATCCATAATAACTTCTAATTGCGCATCCTCCCCCATGCTTGTTGGTATGGGGCATTCATGTTCCTCCCCATTGGTCTCCCCTGGGGAAAGTGAAAACCCTGTGGGGTATTGTTGTTCTCTTTTTGTGCTATTCTTTCACTCCTCCTTAAAGGTTCTGAATTTTGCAAACTTCTAACACTTTGACCTTCATTTCTACTTTCATGCTCAACATCATTAGTTCGTACAACTTGATTCTGTTTAAACCCCAGTGGGTAAGCTCTCCCTTCTCTCCACCAGCATGTTCTCCAGACAGCCTACTCTTTCCATACCGTAAGTATTAGAAGTCAGATCTAAGATACGGACACCTTCCAATCCATATCATTTAGTGGAAGTTGGAAAAATAAAAGGAAAATAAATGCTACCTTATTCCAAAAATGGTTGAAATGGCCTTTCAGTTTCACCACAGTACTTTTAACTAAGAAATAATCAGAAACTGCTGTCCCAGTATATCCTGCCCAGTCAGTAGATATTATTCAAAGATCACCAGTATGTATAACATATATAAATGGCTGTGAGGAATTATGCAGGTACACACCTTTAAACTTGCAGGATATCCATTGGCCACTGTATAAAACAAATCAATTAGATTAAGTGTTTTCTGAGACTTAGAAGCAAGCATAAATGCCTTACAGATTCTTCTAAACACTAAATACAAGAGAAAAAAATGTCTTCATTTGCAGTAATAGTAAGGTATATCACAAAAAACAGGAGTTAAAAGTATGTAGCTTAAATACTGATTATTTTCCCTGGAAAAAAAGCCCAAGTTTTCTCACTCAGTCAAAATGCTAATTAATTAGAGTTTGTTCATATCCTGCAGAGTTAATGACTAACTGAGACATACACACTTACCTTCTAGAAAGGAAAACAATTTGGGAGGGGTGTTGGGGAGAAGGGTGCTATCCTTAGCAAGCCAGAACACAGCTCATTAGCACATTGCAATAAATACCATGTCACCTCAAAGGGCTCTTTATTTCCACAATTTCAATTTCTTGTTCCACAAAGTCCATGCTTGATCTTGGCTCAAGGGGATAGATCCTTTGCTGTGGTGAAATCAGTTAAGGCTGGGTATTATAGAACCTTCCTTGGACGAGCTTTCCCTGTTTTGCTTTGTTCTAATGACATAATTTGTTAGGGGGCTGCGTATTTGGTTTCTTCGTTTTCTTATTCTGAGATGCAGTTATGTTTGTTTGTTGTTGACTCAAACTAGTTCTCTTCCTATCTATAGTCCTTCCATACACAGATAGAGTTTTCCATCTCTTCTACAGAATGTATAATGTTTGTAATGTTGTTCCTTTAAAAAAAAAAAAAAAATATATATATATATATATATATGGGTCTATATTATTTCATCGAAATGTACTTACATCGAACTGCTATTCATCGACCCGACAGCATCAAACTTTCATCAGTCGTTCAAATCAGTTAACGTTTTTCCCAGGTAAGGAAACTAGTTGGCCAGCACAACAACCAACACATAAACACGTTAAATTAAACTCAATAAACTTGGGGCTATGCCCCCCACACCCCCCATGTGGGGGGGGCTGCATCCACCCCCACCCCCTACTTTTATATATCAACTCCTAGATCGCACTACAGTGGAAAAAAGGGCATATTGCCATATGTTGACCATCTAGTTTCCTTACCAGGGAAAAATGTTTGCTGATTAGGATGCTCTATGAAGGGACGTTCGATGATGCTGGTTCGATGAATAGTGGTTCGATGTAAGTAGATTTTGACAAACTGATATAGAACAGTATATATATATATATATATATATATATATATATATATATATATATATATATATGTAAACACATACACACATATATATATATATATATATATATATATATATATATATATATATATATATATACATACATATATACACTGCTGTGCTGCAAAACATAGCTGTACTACAAATCCTGCAGCTATGGGAAAAGGGCCACTTATTGGGAACAGAATGCACAGAATATCCAGTTATTTTTAATACTGACCCAATTGATCACACCTTTTTCATTATAAGTCTTTATCAGCAAAATTAAGACATTTAAATACACATTGTATTGGATATTTGTTGTTAATTACCCTAGGTGTAATCCTGTGTGCCCTTTCCACAACTGGTGCAGTCTTTTGCCCGAGTAAGCTCCGTACTTCCTTCATAACAAACTCTCTTAAATATTTGCCTTCAACATTTTTCTTGAAATCCTAGCATATGGCTATTATTCCATCTAGATCTAGTCTCAATATCATCTAGTCTGGTGTCCCATTATTTCCAGAGATGTGCTGGACTGCTGTTTGCTGTTCCTGCTTAGAGATGTTGTCTTTATTAATACTAATTTCAACTTGCTGTGCTTCTAAAATATTTTGGATAAGTACCATCTGTGCTTTATGATTTTGAGTGTCATTTTTTCTTAACTAGATGTTCTTAGTTGCTTTCTACAGTATTAATGTGTCTAATGTTTCATGGATAGCATTAATATCTAATGGTAATTACTGTGTAATGGCTGCCATACCTCCACTAAAATCAGGCACACAGCGAAGAAGAAAATAAAAAAAAAAAACACTTCTAGATGAGCTTTTCTAGTCTTGCATTGACAAGAAAAATCAATCAGAATGAGCCACTGGACTTAGGTATGTGTTGACAAGTCTCAATCTACTGTGGGTATCCAAACTCCCCAAAATGATTAGTTTAACTCTACTGGTAAATGACCAGCTTACTAAAGAGCATCCACCATCTTTGTATATTGGAGCTCTACTTCTGCCTGAGCAGTTGTGCCATTTCCTGTTTTGTATCATGTTACATACATTTGGGACTGTAACTTGAATCTCAGTCTGTGGACATCATCTCAGGCTTCTGCTTGTACATGCATAGATGTGGCTGTGTAGGCTAATTTCACAGGCTGTGGACACATTCTCAGGCTTCTACTTATACATGCATGGATGTGACTGTGTAGGCTAATTTCACAGGCTGTGGACACATTCTCAGGCTTCTACTTATACATGCATGGATGTGACTGTGTAGGCTAATTTCACAGGCTGTGGACACATTCTCAGGCTTCTACTTATACATGCATGGATGTGACTGTGTAGGCTAATTTCACAGCCTGTGGACACATTCTCAGGGTTCTGCTTATACACGCAATAGATGCAGCTCTGTAGGCTAATTTCAGAGGTTGTGGATATCATCTCAGGCTTCTGCTTATACACACATAGATGTGGTGTGTAGGCTAATTTTACAGGCTGTAGACACATTCTCAGGCTTCTGCTTGTACACATATAGATGTGGCTGTGTAGTCTAATTTCACAGGCTGTGGACACATTCTCAGGGTTCTGCTTATACACGCATAGATGTGGTATGTAGGCTAATTTTACAGGCTGTGGACACATTCTCAGGCTTCTGCTTGTACACATATAGATGTGGCTGTGTAGTCTAATTTCACAGGCTGTGGACACATTCTCAGGGTTCTGCTTATACACGCATAGATGTGGTTGTGTAGGCTAATTTCACAGGCTGTGGACACATTTTCAGGCTTCTACTTATACACACATGGATGTGGCTGTGTAGTCTAATTTCACAGCCTGTGGACACATTCTCAGGGTTCTGCTTATACACGCAATAGATGCAGCTCTGTAGGCTAATTTCAGAGGTTGTGGATATCATCTCAGGCTTCTGCTTATACACACATAGATGTGGTGTGTAGGCTAATTTTACAGGCTGTGGACACATTCTCAGGCTTCTGCTTGTACACATATAGATGTGGCTGTGTAGTCTAATTTCGCAGGCTGTGGACACATTCTCATGGTTCTGCTTATACACGCATAGATGTGGCTGTGTAGGCTAATTTCACAGGCTTTGGACACATTCTCAGGCTTCTACTTATACATGCATGGATGTGATGGGTAGGCTAATTTCACAGGCTGTGGACACATTCTCAGGCTTCTACTTATACACACATAGATGTGGTGGGTAGGCTAATTTCACAGGCTGTGGACACATTCTCAGGCTTCTACTTATACACACATAGATGTGGCTGTGTAGGCTAATTTCACAGGCTGTGGACACATTCTCAGGGTTCTACTTATACATGCATAGATGTGGTGGGTAGGCTATTTTCACAGGCTGTGGACATCATCTCAGGGTTCTACTTATACATGCATGGATGTGGCTGTGTAGGCTAATTTCACAGGCTGTGGTCTTCATCTCAGGCTTCTTCTTGATTGTATGTACATATAGAACTGTAGCTCTGCATTGTCAGTTGTGTCTCACCAACTCCTGTGTGTCTGATGGCTGATATGTCCATTTTGTCTTTCAGCATGAGCAGAGGGAGATGCTACTGCAGGAGGCAGCAGTGACTGTTAGCGCAGAGGGTTGTTTAGGACTCCTATCTCCTCACTTGTACTGTAGCTTTTATAGCGTCGGGGGACATCATCAGAAATGGAACCCCTTTCTTTGATATCAGTTTTTTATTTCATTTTTTGATATCAAGCCTGATAAGAATCCCCAGTTGCTTGCCAGTTATTGCCACATGTTACTGATTAATGCCAATTATAAACTGTATGCCAGAATTCTGACATGAAGTTTTAAGCCATTACTGTCATTTGTAATTTCTTCTAATCAGGCAGTGTTTGTGTTGAGTAATACAAGTACTGTCCATCTCAGGATACTACAGATGAATCTGCGGGACCTGCACACATTCAGGTTATACAAGGGCACAATGCAGGGAGTGGTCATTAGTCCCCAGCTGTATTTTTATTAGCAAATGTAAGTTTTGGGAGTGCACAGCTTTTAAAATATGATGGGAAACATTACAACCTGCATATGGGATGCATTTAGGGTAGAAGCAGCATGTTTGGTTACGTATTTCTTACTGTTAGCTATTTAGTTATTGAGTAGAAGTATGCATTTTAAGCTGTCACTTTATTGCCATCCGATGGAAGTTACCAGAAGAATAATCAAAAGCAGGAATGCATGGCTGTCTGAGGTGCTTTAGAAGTGTCCTTCGATGGATAGAAGGTAGGAAAGACGATAGAGTGTGAGAGGACATATTCTGCTGCTAAGCACAGTTCTAAAGAACTTTAGTCATGTCCTTTGTGATATGTGCAAAAGCTTTCTTATATAGGTAGATCACACCAGATCATCTAGACCTTTGAAATGCAGCATTTTACTGATTAGTATTTACTGTGCATACGTTGTTGGTGATTTTTGTTTCTCATTTTGTTGACAAGTTATACATTGTGTTTATAAGGTTCAGTTATGGCTGCTATAATATGCTGTTATCTTTATATGTTTTAAAAATTCAACTGAAAAACAATTTTGCATATACAGATTGTGTGTGGAGGGAATAGGGATGCATTTTGATGATGTGTAGGTCTTGTGAGACATACCAGATTAATTTACAAGTTTTGCTTTAACTCTGTTGTTACAGTCTGAATTCTGTTAACCTATTTTTTGAAGGCGGCTGGTGGCATAGCCTTTGCTTCTGTTGGGTATACTTTGAAGCCAACTTTTCTTTTGACATAGTACATGCAAGCTAATATGGTAATTGCTTTAACTTTTGTGTCTGTGATTTTTACAGTGAGGACAGTAGATTGCTAGCAACTTCCTCTTTAACAGATGTTGACCAAGCCTGTTTTGTGGTTTGACATGTGGTATCAGTAAGCACTCTGCTTTATGTGCATTTTTTCTATTTCTGTGATTGTAGTGAATCTGTGCATAAAGATACAAATCGTCTCATTCATGTACACATATGTATACACACACACACACACACACACACACACACATATATGTATATATATATATATATATATATATATATCTATATATATATATATATATATATATATATGTGTGTGTGTGTATATATATATATATATATATATATATATATATATATATATATATATATATATGGGTCTACCTGATAACGCCGAAAGCTTGAAATGCCGATGATGAGAAGACCGACACTGGAAAATCAACAATGAAGATGACCGACAGTTGAGAATCCCAGCACTGAGAACACCGACATGTTAAATGAGCGCTAGTGGGTAAGTATGCGGTAGTGATGGACGTCAGGGTTAGGGTGCAGATAAGGTAAGTGTGTGATAGTTACGGTCTGTAGGGTTGGGGGCGGGTTAAGTGAGTTAGGCTTAGGGTGCGGGTCAGGTGAGTGTGCGATAGTGACAGACGTTAGGGATAGAGGCGGGTTAAGTGAGTTAGGGTTAGGGCGCAGGTTAGGTGAGTGTGCGGTAGTGACGGACCTTAGGGTAAGAGTTTGGGTTAAGGTTAGTGCATAGATAGTTGTGTGTGTAAGGTTCAGTGTAGGTTTGTAAGGTTTTTGGTGTGCTTGTGTTGTGTGTGTGCTTTTTGGACAGGGGATTTGTTTTGTTTGTTGACTGTTGGGGTGGTTTGTCGGGTATGTGACGTTTCGTGTTTCTGAACTTTCGGTTTTGTGGTGTCTGTGATTTTGATGTCAGTGTTTTAGCGCATCAGTGTTGTCATGTAGACCCATATATATATATATATATATATATATATATATATATTCACTTTATAATCCCAAAATCTTGAAACACAAAATTTCAGAATTTTAAGATCATAAAGCCGAAACCTGACAATCCCAAAACCCCAGAAGCGTGCATTTTAAAATCGTAAACACTACACTAACCATACACCACACACACACACACACACACACACACACACACACACACATACACACAGCTTCCCAACACAAACACACAAGCCCCCTGCACCCTCATGTGGGGCTGCCCACCACACCCCCCTTACTTAATTATACTAACTCCACGGTCGCACTACACAGGCAAACACACAAAAACACCACCATACAATCTACATTCCCCTCGCACACACAGATCACAGTAACCAAACACGCTGACACACATTAAAGCCCCTAACCAAAACCCTTAAACATAAATACTTACTTGAACTTCCAGCTATCCCTTCACACAGCGCAACACCAGAAGTGTTACTTCAAAATCTCCGTACTTAGGAATTTTGAAATTCGCGCTTCTGGAGTCTCACACTTTTGAGCTTTCAGCTTTATAATCTCAGGATTCTGAAATTCGGTATTTCAGAATTTTGGGATTATAAAGTGTTCCCATATATATATATATATATATATATATATATATATATATATATATATATATATATGGCCAAGACCATATGATAAAAGTTTTGAAACTTCAAAACTAAAATAAAAAAAAAAATGAAAACAGTTTTTTTACGCATTTGAAGGGGGGGTGGCAAGCCCCCCTGCACCCCCCATACCCTCCCTGCTAATTAAGTACACCAACTCCGAGATCGCACTACAGTGAGGAAAATGGTAAATTTCCCATTCCATGCTGTACTGCAATCTCCATTTAAAATGTTAGAAGTTTCAAAACTTCTATCGTATGGTCTCAGCCGATCTGATAAGGTCCCATACATATACATATGTTTACTATCAATCTTGTTTAATTGAAATGCCACCAGCATACCTGTCAACCTCTTAGAGCAAAAAATCTAGACAGAGCCTAAAATAATGGGGGTCAAACGCCAAAACATATGGACAGATTTTAAATATTGTTCTTACAACCTTAAAAAGTTGCTAAAATAATAGGATTTGTGTTAAAGCACATTTTCCAAAGGATATGAAATTAAACTCAAATGGATATTATTATTTAGTGACTTCAGTCCTCAGTGATTTGCCAGAAAACCACAAATTTTATGAAGAACAAACTAATAATATAAGGCAAAAATCTGAATATTCTGCAAAAATCTGGACAGTTGAGAACTATGGCTACCAGACAGTGTGAAGCTTGTTTGTCTTAGCTGGAATGACTTGTAGAAGTTTAGAACATCTGAGACAACTCAAGTAATTTCCACATTATTATAAATTCTGAGATCCATAAAAATTTCCATTGAATTTGCTTCCAATCTGAGTGGATAAACGCAAATGCACCAAGGATCAGACTCTGCAAACTGCGTTTACCAAACAAATTGCCAAAAAACACTTTTTAAGTTTTTTTTGTAGGGGAAGGCATGCCCCCTACACCCCCAACATGATATGGGAGTAAGAACCCCCAAATCCCCAGACTTATATATACCAAGTGGACTGTTGCGTCAACTTAGAGAAGGGGTAAAATTACCCCAAAAAGGGCAATACTGCTGCACAACTTGCTGGCAGTGATTTCCTGTGAGGGAACTCCACTTGTTGACAAGTTGAACCTTGGGCAATTGAAGCTCGAGCATTCAGTCTTCATCCACCGATAGGGTAACGATTTAATTTTTGTATGCATGCAGCCTGTTTAATACTAAGTTTGTGCTGATTCAGTGGACTTTCACAGAACAGTGCAATGAAAAAAAAATAGCCTGTGGGTATGCATGTTAATTATTTCTTTTCATTTTGATAACTAGGAAGTGACATCCTGATGGGCGTTGCCCATTCTCAGAGGAAGGATAGGGAGAAAGCTCAAAATGTACACTTTAAATCCAAAATCAGTAACGAACTGAGAAAAAAAAAACTAAAAAGATGGTTATATTTTACATAATTGATAACATGCCATACTAGGAACCTATACTTTTTGGTGAAAGCAGAAGGTTCAAAAGTTAAAGTGGTAAACTGATGGTGAGGGGGTCTTCCATCTTAAATCTGAGAAACTTGCTGCACATTCTGTGGATGCTGATGTTCAGATAAGTTTCCTTAATGTCAGATGTGGTAAGGAAGCTCTCCTTCCACAACAATGGAAGTGAGGCCTGGATGACTTTCTAGAGGTTCTGTTGTTTTTGGCTTGGCACTGAGAATAATCTGGAATGGAATCCATGGCCCTTCTTCACAGAGAAACCCTAGATTGTTGTGCTGTCCATTAACTCCTCTACAATAAGCAACATATGCTGTTACTCAACTTTTGACATCAAAGGGATGCCTTTGAATAGTGGCAACGGAGTTAACTCTATGATGTAACCAGTAGACACCACCATCTATCCAGCACCAGGTAAAACAACTACAGTTTGTAAAGACAGAGCCCCTTCCACCTTGGCCAAAAAAATATGTTTGGAGTTTGGAAGAGAGAGATTTGAAGAAACTCTGCCACATAGTCACAGTGGCATGTTATTACTACTATAATAGTTGTGGCAAGATCTGTTCCTTGGGCTGTTCACAGTTTTTTTCACCCTCCAGGACTGCTACTTATGGAATTACCGGCACTGTTTATCCAGTCTCTGTTTACCGTGCTTACTGTAAAATGGCCAAGCCTTAGAAGGTTAGTTCCTCGCAAACTTCAAGATGTGGGAAGTGAAATAAGTGTTTAATAAACAGACTGCATGTTTTCCTTTTTCTGTAGCCTTTTAAAGATGTCCTGATAAGGCACTTTATAATTTTGTTCTAACCGAATGAGAGCTGAGGAAAGTACAGTTGTGTACACTTACCATAAATGTAGATGTTTGAGTGTATTCACTGTTGCAGTCATTACATTTGGGTTGTCTGCGTGCAGATAGCCCTCAGCCGGCCTGATTATCAAAGTCTTGGGTCCTGCATCAGATGTTGTCTCTTCTTCCATGACGTCAGGTAGTCAGGGGAATAAAGTATGCAGCCGACGCCATTACATCAGTTTTTCTTGCCCCAGATGTCAGGTGCCCCCATAATGGGAAGCAATTATATACAAGGTTACACCTCCAACAAAAAGCAAATACACCAGAACGCTTAAATACAGTAAACAAGAAGAAAGGTATAGCCAATAGAAGTCAGTGTGCTGGAGGGTATCCAGGACTGCAACAGTGAGTATACTCAAACATCTACATGTATGGTAAGTGTACACAACTGTACTATGTTCTTCATGTTTCACTGTTGCAGTCATTACATTTGGGTAGATTCCCAAAGCTAAGGAAGGGAGGAGGCAGTTACAGAGCATCAGGACCAGCTATTAAGCCCTGCAAGACTGCAGTGGCAAAACCAGCTCTGGATTTAGAAAAAATAGGCAAGTGGTAATTATTGGTGAAGGTATGTACAGAGCTCCAGGTAGCAGCTTCTAGGATGTCCCTGGTAGGGACACCTTTGAGAAAGGCTGTAGAAGTAGATGCAGCCCTGGTGGAATGTTATCTTATCCCCTTATGGGGTAGTTTTCCATGGTGCTTATAGCTGAAATGAATGCAATGGCCTATCCACTTGGAAATGGTTTGCTTTGAAATGGCCTTCCTCTCTGCCCCTGCAGCAAAGGCAACTAGCAGCTGTTCAGTTTTCCTGAGAGGCTTAGTTCTGTCCAAATAAAATCTAAGTTGTCTGTGCACGTCCAAAGAGTGCAGTATTCATTCTCCTTTGTTCTGTGGATTAGAAAAGAAGGTTGGCAAATGTATGGACTGATTAAGGACCACACTGGATACCACCTTGGACATAAAGGAAGGTTTGGTCCTGAGGGACACCCTGTCTGCATGGAAGATGATGAAGGGCTCCACTGCCATGAGGCCCATAATTCAGACACTCTTCTAGCTGAAGTGATGGTTAGAAGGAAGGCTGTTTTCCAAGAAAGGAATTTCAACTCTGCATTTGCAATTGGCTCAAAAGGAGGTAGTGTGAGCTTTTCCATTGCTTCGGCAGGGGGTGAGAGAAGATGGGTGTCTCAGTATTATAATGTGCTGAAATAGCTGAGACATGAATTTTAATAGATGAGAAGGAAAGGCCCTTGTGGAGCATCTCTGTTAAGTATTGAAGAATATACGGTAAGCTGGACACTGTTGTGCCCATCCCCTGAGTCTGGCTCCAGGAACAGTATATTTTCCACTTTTTGGCATAGGATTTTCTAGTACTAGGTCTCCTTGCCTACAGAATGACATCCAGCACTTGCTTACTGAGGGTGGTATTGGAGAGCTCAGGTAATTAGCCAGGCTGCAAGGTTCAAGGTTTGAATCTGGGGGTGCAGAATCTGGCCCTCTTGCTGGGACAGCAGGGAAGGCATCTTTGGCAAGTGCCATGGTTCCAGCAGTGACATACTGTGCAAGAGGGGGTACCAGTGTTCGCTTGGCCAAGCTGGTGCAATGAGTATTGTCCTTGGTTTGTCCTGTTTGATCTTTAGCAGAATATTCGAGAGGAGAGACAGAGGGGGAAAGGCATAAACTGAGAGGCTTTTCCAGGTGAAGGACAGGGTATCCACTTTCCAAGCTTGTCTGTGGGGAGTAATAGTGCAGTATTTGTCCAATTGGTAGTTCTGAGGGGAGGCAAACAGGTCTATCTCTGGGCTTCCCCATTTGTTTCTCAAAATGTTGAATATCTTTGGTTCCAGTTTCCACTTGAGTGGGTCCATGAGATTTCTGCTTAGGTCGTCTGCCAGTGAATTTAGCTTGCCTGGCAGGAATTGAGCTTGTAGGTGCACTTGGTAGCTCAAGGCTGTGTTCTGCAGATCCATGGCTAGTCTGCAGAGAGGGTATGAAAGGGTTCCCCCCTGCTTGTTTATGTACCACATAACAGTGGTGTTGTCTGTCTTTACCAATAACTGTCCTCGAAGAATGTAGTCCTTGAAGGCTGTCAGAGAATTCTGTACAGCTAACATTTCTGTTTGATTGATATGCAAGTGCATTTGACTCGGGTTCCATTTGCCGTGAATGCACTGCCCTGCCAAGTGAACCCCCCCCCCCCCCATGCATAGTCTGATGTGTCTGTTGTTAGGGTTTGGGTGGCAGGGGGTAGAGTGATTGGCAGTCCCTTGTTGTGGTAGCAGGCCTCTGCCCACCAAAGGAACTCTGTCTTTATACAAGGAATGATAGGAATCATTGATTCCAGGTCCTGAGAATGCTGACACCATAGGCTTTTTAGATACCATTGTAGTTTCCTCATATGCAGTCTTGCATATGGAATTAGTAGGATGCAAGAGGCCATGAACCCCAGGGCTTGCAGTATTTTCCTTGCAGATAGCTGGGTCTTTGTGGCCAGTAGTTTGAAGTAGGCTGTCAAATAAGCTTGTTTCTCTGGCGTGAGGTAGGCCATCTGAGAAGTTGTGTTCAAACTTGCTCCCAGGAATACAATTTGTTGGCAGGGTACTAGGTGAGATTTCTTTTTGTTTATGGTGTGCCCCAGTAAGGTTAGCAGTTTCTTCACAGATGCCAGATGATTTAATAGTATGTCCTGGCTTTCTGCCTGAATTAGACAATCATCCAGGTATGGGTATATTTGAATATTTCTTTGCCTTCAGAATGCAATGACTGAAGCTAGGCACTTTGTAAATACTTTGGGCGCAGTAGATAAGCCAAAGTGCAGTGCAGAGAACTGATAATGCATGTAGCCTGCTCTGAAGCGCAGGTATTTTCTGCAAGATTCCCTTATTGGAATGTGCAGGTAAGCTTCCTTTAAATCCAGTGTTTCCAACCAGGCATTTATGCCTAGCATGGGAAGCAGCTGATGAGGAGTTAGCATTTTGAATTTTGGGATTACCAAAAAGGTATTTAGAATAGAGAGGTCCAGGATAGGATCCAGGAGTTGTCTTTTCTGGGTACCAGGATAAGTCTTGAGTAAAAACCTTGTCCCCATTCCTCTGCTGGGACAGGTTGAATAGCCCTGATATTTAGAAGAGAGAGAACCTGCTGTTGAGCCTCTGCCCACTGATTTGGGGGTAGGTCTGGCCAACCGTTTGGGGTTGGTAAGGTGTGGAAGTGGAATCTGTATCCTTGGGAAACTATATTTAAAACCCATTTGTCTTGGGTAATGAGTTCCCAGTTTTTTGCATGCAGGGCGGGCGATCTTTTCCCCTAAGGGAGCAGGCAGTTGAGCAGGGCTTGGAAGGTTTAAGGTTAAGTCATTGTGACAGTTTACCATAGGGGGGTGTCTTACTACTTCCAGCTTTGGAAGTGGGAGCCCCCAACTGCTTAGGCCTGTGAGTACCTTGAGACTGTAGCCTAGGTGGTCTGCTGTACCTGGGTTTGGACTGAGTAGGCCTGGAAGAGACAGGAAAGGACCTGTTCTTAGAAGGCCAATGCCTACTAAATCTGGGCGGCTGTACTTGCAGGAAATCTTTAACAGTTTGCATAGATTTAGCTTTTTCCTCCATCTTTTTAAGTACTTCTTCTTTGTTGCCAAACAGGTGGTCTTGGTTTAAGGGAGCAGCCAGTAATTTAGCTTTAACATGATCTGGCAAATTTTGCTCCTTAAGCCAAGCATGCCTTCTAAGAACAGACCCAGTGACAGCAGACCTACAAGATGCTTCTAGAGAGTCAAAACCACATTGTAAAATATGTTTACCAACTTGTTCAGCAGAATGCATTAAATCCTGTAATTCTTTATTTTCAGCACAGTCAGGAATCAACATCATTTTCTGTTTAAGTAGTCCAGTAATATGCTGCTGATACTTTAACATATGAAACTGTCAGTTTAAGGCCCTAATGGCCAAAGTAGCAGAAGTGTATACCTTCTTACCCCATCTGTCCAGGGCCCTGGAATCTCTATCAGAGGGGGTAGGGTTTTTGGCAGTAGTAGCCTTAATGCCTTTGGGTCCCTGTGAAATCATCTCTGGGTCCACAGTAGGATTCCTAAAGAGGAATTTGTGAGAGTCAGGTACTCTGTAATACTTGTCTGATTTCCTGGGAGCTGGAGGTAAAGTGTCTGGGGCCAGGCTAGATTCCAGGAAGGCATCATCTACAATGTCCAGTACATGAGGCATAGCTAAAGGTCTGTATTGAGATAGGAGTAAGAATTCCCTAAGCCTCTTTTTAGAGTCAGAGGAATCGGCTTTCCCACTGGAAATGCTCCCTAAGAGTGTGCAAAGTTTCACCAAAAGAAAAATCTTCTGGAGGGGAAGCAGAGGGCATGGAGTCCTCTGCATCAGAATCCTCATAGGTAGACAAGGGCAAATCCTGGTATTCAGAAGAAACAGAAATTTCAGAATCCTAATCAGAACAATCAGATAGAAAATCAGTTCTAGGTCTCTTAGAGGGAGAAGGCTGACTTCCTCTAATTAGAGTAATAAGGTCTTCAGCCATTTTTATCATTTGTTTTTTAGACATATGGGCCTGACCATGCGGTTTGGACATCGGTTTTCTAGGCATGAGTCGAGTTTTAGGCCTTGAAGAAGAAGATGGCATTGGTTTGAAATGCAAGTCAGGTTCATAGGTTCATAGGTTCATACTAGGCTATCTGCCCTAGGGCATTTATAAGCCTAGCCAGAATGTGTTTGGCTTTCGCCACCCATTTTAAATTTATTTTGCTATGCCCTTTTTCGAGGTTAGTATACTGTGCCTCTGTCTAACAGTGACACAGAAGTGATACCCGGGGTAAATCTACGATCTCCCATCCACTCATCAAGATTCCTCTTGAAGAGAGTCAATGAGGGACTCTGCCTAACCTGGACTGGGATTTTATTCCAGAGTGAAGGGAGCCCCTGGGTTATGAATCTGTCCCTCCAGCATGTCCTATTTATTTCAGTGCTGAGGTTCAAGTCTCTCGAGCACGTAGCTCGATGGGATTTGGATTTTCTGAGGTGCAGCATGTCCATTAATTCCGGGTTGGACATGGCTTTATACGCCAGGCACAGATCGCCTCTGAACAGGCGGTATGCCACTGAGTAGAGCTGGAGTTTCTTTAACCGGGCAGCATATGGCATCTGTTTGAGCCCTTTGATCCTCTTGGTGAGGTACTTTTGGGGTCTTTCCAGTTGCTGCAGGTGTCTGGTAAGGTACATCCCAAAAGGGGTATTGTACTCAATTATGGGCCTGATGAGGGATGAGTAAAGAGGCACGATGACGTCCCTGATCTAGATGTGAATCCCTTCATGATTAGGTGGGCTATATAAAATGTTTTTCTAACCACTTTGGCCACGTGGTTGTCAAATGAGAGATTGCTATCAACTTGGGTCCCCAGGTCCCTAATTACTTCTTCTGTACTTAATGGATTACCACCTATGTGGTAATTTGTGGGCACTTTGTTTTGCCAAAGGGATGACTATACACTTTTGGCATTTAGCTTGAGGCCATGGCTCTGGCACCAGTTGTCTGTTTCTATGAGGCCCTTTTGGAGGATGCTTGTGTCGGCTGGAGAGTCGATTATGGCCCAGTTTGCAGTCATCTGCGAACTTGGTCAGCCACAGTCCTTCTGTGTTGGCCTGTACCTCTGAGAAATATATACCGAACAAGAGAGGTCCGAGGACTGAGCCTTGTGGGACACCACTTGTAACTGGTTTGGAGTCTGACATGTCTCCAGCAATTCTAACCATGTGGGTTCTGTCCTTGAGCCAATTTGCAATCCATCTAGTGACATAGGGGTTTATATTTAAGCTGCTGAGCTTATCTATAATGCCCGAGTGGGGTATTGTATTGAAGGCTTTTGCGAGGTCCAGGTAGGCTGTGTGGACCACCTTCCCCTCGTCAATGGCCTTGGTGACTGTTTCAAAGAAATCAACCAGGTTTAAGAGGCAGGATCTGCCCTTAACAAAGCCGAACTGGGTAGGATCCAGTGTTTGTAGGTCCCCAATATCTTTATTTATGAGGTCCATGATGATCCTTTCCATAGCTTTGCAGACCAAGCTAGTCAGGCTTATGGGGGGATAGTTTCCAGGATCCGTTGAGGCACCACCTTTATGGAGAGGGACCACTGTTGCTGTACACCACTCTTTGGGCACATATCCTGTAGTAAGGCTGAGATTGAACAGTAGTTTTATGTTTGGGTTTAGCTCTTCTTGGAGTTCATGTAGGACACAGCCCGGGACACCGTCTGGTCCCATTGATGCTGTTTTGCTTTGGAGAGGGCGGCTCTTACCTGAGCATCTTTGATGTCAGGGGGGCAGCACTCTGCTGGGATAGATATTTGCCCTTTTGGTGGGGGGGGGAGTTTGCGCTGAACCTGTCAGCTAGGATGTTGGCAGTGTCTGTGGGTTCGATGTATTTTTTGTCATTTTGGACTAATTCTGAGCATATCTGGGAATTACCACCCAGGTTCCTAACATAACTAAAGAAAGCCTTGTGATTATCCTTAGTGTCCTGTGCAATTTTTCTCTCAAAGCTGGCCTTAGACAATTTTATGTGTGCCCGTAGTTTTTTGCTAATACTGATCAGTAATGCCTTCCCTTTTTGGGATTTTGCTCTATCATTTAGTAGCTTCCTCCTTCTATTGTATAGTTTGTTTATGGCTGGGGTCCACCAGACAGGACGTCTGCCTTTGGAGGATTGGGTCTTGGTTTTATTTGGGATTGCATGATCCATGCATTCCTGAAGGTGTTCATAGAATGCGTTTATAAAGGATTCTGCGGTCTGAGCCATATTTTCCACAGGCCCGGGGGCTTTGAAGGATTCCACCTCAGTTTTGAGGAGTGTGAAATTTGCTTTAGAGAAGTTTTTCACTGTGGTTTTCTGGGCAAGGGGTGGAATCGGGATGTGAATATCCAGTGAGATTAGTTTATGGTCTGATCTTACCAGTGAGGGATACACTTCTGGTCTGGAGCATAGAGTCCCCATGTTGGTGATGATCAGGTCCAGTATGTTTTCCCCTCTTGTGGGAGTGGTAACAAGTTGTTCCATAGCATTTGAGTTTATAAATTCTAGGAACCTTAGGGCTAGGGTGTTGGAGCTAGAGTAATGCTCCCAGTCTATGTTTGGGTAGTTGAAGTCGCCCAATATAATGGTGTTTGGAGAGACCTTCATATTTTCCAGTGTTCTCAGGAAGGCCGAGTGGGGTTCCTGGGTTTGGGAGGGTGGTCTGTAGCAGGCTATAAACTGGAAGGCAGTTTTACCCACTGTTAGTTGCACATGGATAGTCTCTGATGCTTCGTGCTTTGCCACCAACCTGGAGGTGTGGGTATCTTTGACGAATATCGATACTCCCCCTCCTTTTGTGGTTCGGTCCAAGTTTTGGGGCCGAAAAGCATGGTATGAGGTATAACCTGGTAGTGCTGGGGTGCTCTCGGGAGCCCTGAACCAGGTTTCTGTTACTGCACAGATATCGATGTTCTCCATGCTAAGGAGAGTTTCGAGTGCATGCATCTTGAGGTTTAGACTTCTGGCGTTGAGTAGCATTACTCTTAGTTTCTTATCCCTTGTGATACCTATGGAGTCAGTAGGCCTGAATACACCCTCAGAAGCCGGTGCCTGCACAGCTGCTTCAGACCCATCCAAGGTAGAGACATCCACAGGTTCCATAGTCGAAGAAGCATCGCGTGGCATACCGGACTCCAAATGGGTCTCAGTAGAGGCCTGCGAATCTAAAGTAGTGGGTATCAGGGGCTGTGAAAGCTCCTCACTGAGTACCGGTGAACTGGTGACTAGCTTAATGGAAGCGTCGTCGGCAGGTTTGGACCTACGCGGTCTGTCTCTGTCTTTATCTTTACATTTTTTCAGAATGTCGATAGTCGGATGGCTTACCGAAGCCATTTCTGGATAATTAAACCGAGTACCAAAATAGTTTGATGCAAAAATTAACCGATGAATAGTTTGAGGATTGAATAAGGCACAAAACCGACAGCGAGGGATGTCGTGGTCTGGGCCTAAGCAAGGAATGCAGTACGAATTAAAATCTTTATGAGGTATTTGCTTTCCACAAGTAACACAATAGTTAACTTTTACTGACATCGGTTTAGAGCAAGAAAAAGGATCCCCAACGGGGTACTTAGCTTTCTTGAAGACTTTGGTTCTGAAACTCGAAAATGAAAATTTCAGGAGTCGGCCGACCAGCACTTGCGAACTACTTCTGCTTCGGACAACGCACAGCATAAAAGACTGATGTAATGGTGTTGGCTGCATGCTTTATACCCCTGACTACCTGACATCATGGAAGAAGAGAAAACATCCGACGCAGGACCCAAGACTTTGATAATCAGGCCGGCTGAGGGCTACCTGCAGGCAGATAACCCAAATGGAATGACTGCAACAGTGAAACACGAAGAACATCTATCCAGTCATTTAATCTGGAAAGAGGTGGTTATGGAGCTAAAAGTGCTTTCTAAACACAGATCCTGTAGCAGCATTTTGTTGTGCTTTACTTTCTTCTGTCATCCTTTTAAGAAACATTGCTTTTACGATTGCTTGAATCTAAATACTAAATTAAGATGAGCAGAGCTTCATTGCAGTGAACCTTATGACTGAGTGCGTTCTTTGTATCCCTAGATTAGCAAGCTGCCTGACTGAGTGTTCTTTTTATCCCTAGATTAGTAGACTGTTTGACTGAGTCTTTTCTTTGTATCCAAAGATTAGCAGGCTGCCTGTTTTCTTTGTATCTGTAGATTAGCAGGCTGCCTGAGTGTTTTCTTTGTATCTGTAGATTAGCAGACTGCCATTAATGCCTTTCTGTACTGTTTGCAACTTAGTCTGATGGGAGACCATTTAGTTTGTCAGAAGGACTGGCCACTGTACTGAATGATGGAATCTTATGCCATAGATTGCACTGGTGACAGGTTCTACTTTATTTTCAGTAGTCCTTCCAGAAAGCAGGTTTACATTTGTATCCTTCGTACTGGAAACTGTACTAAAAGTTGCTTTATACTTTGATAAGTTAGTGCTTTAGACACAGCTAAGTGAATGCAGTTATCTGATTTTGTACCATTCTAATCTTGCATAGGTATTACTTGTTACACTGCCAGCACCAGAAGTCATGTAGATAGCCCCGTGAAAGGACTGAATTTGAAGAAATAATTAGTCCTTATCTTCCTGACAGCTTGAGTTTGATTATGTTCGTTTGACGACTTTCAGTAGGTAGTCAGCAGTTTAAGTGCATTTATTTATTTATTTATTTACATTTGTTGACCAGAAAAAATCCGACTGGGCTAACATTCCATTTCCAGCAGAGGGATGGGGAGAAGAGATCCACATTTGTACAACAGAGACAACAAAAATCAAATTTACTTGGACATTCTTGAATGCATATATAAAACAAATAGAGCCTTCATATGTATGTACATCAATAGAAAACATGACTAATGAATGTAACAAATGCAAGGTTAACAGTGCAGCTTCTATAGTGATTAAAGGCAGTAGACAAAGAGAGGGAGAAACCAGAATGGACAGATGGATGGATGGAGATGAAAGTCGGGTACAAGAACAGATTCAGCTGGAAGTAAGGTAGTATTTTAGATTGTATAGAATAGTGGTTTGTTTATTCTCATGTCATAGTTCCTGGGGGATTGAAATTCCACAGCATGGCTATATAATCAAAGTACAAAGAGTTACTTACGCAAGTGGTTGTTTGACTTGTAACTTATAGAAGGATTTGGATCTGAGATCTTAGGTCTGTGAAAGACTTGTACATTGGAACTAAATTAGAAATGGCGGGCATACTCTTGGTTCATATTACATTTTATATTTGTTTTTTAACTGGTTGAAAGTTGCTTTATCTCCAGTCAATTAACCTTACAAAATGCTTTATAATGTTCAGTTTTATTGGTTACATTAGTAACATATTTTGCAATGTTATTGCATGCTTACTTAAGCTTATTGTAGAATAACAGATGTGTTGTGCCTTTAAGAAGCATTTCTAAGACCTGAATGTGCAGTATAAATAGCAGGCACCTGCTTTCTCCAGTGCTGTTTTGTGAGTACAGCCAGAGTGCGAACATCTGTGCATGAGACAAATAGTTTGTATATATGTTTGTGTTTCTATATAATAAAGATTTTTTAACAGAACCCACAATGTTCGTCTACTACATCCTGACTAGACGAGTGACATAGTGTCAGAACCGGAATATCAGAGACTGCTATTCAGAGCCATGAGGTGCAGAGTTAACAGTGAAGGCAAACTAAGTGAAACGAATGCAAAAAAGGGCCAGAAATGAACAAAAGATAATGAAAACTTGCATAAGTTATTTATTTTATAAAAAAGATAAAACAGAGCACAAAATGCATTACTAAGCAAACGAATAGCACAAAAACATTTATTAAGCAAATGAAAAGCATAAAAAGGTTTATTAATTAAGCAAACTGTTTGAAATCAAAAGATTTGATAAAACAAGCATCAGAAAAGCACATAAAGGGTTTAGAATTACCTCAGAATTGTAAAACAAGCATGTTTAAAGTTAAAACGAGCACAAGAAAATATAATGGGCATGAAAAGAGATTAAATGAGCAAAACAAATATAACAAAGGACAAAAAAGGGCACATTAAGTATAAATAAAGCAAGGCGACTGCATGTTTTTTGGTGAATTACTGTGTTTTGGCATAAACTACTATGCATTGATTGGAGCTCTGAATATGTTGTGTTCTGGTCTTGTGCCACTAGGTGGAGATAGAGGAAGGCAGAAGGAGGGGGACAGATTTAGTAGATGTGATAAGGACTGGATGTTCCTGTTCCTGTTGGACTGATGTTTCGTTTCCTGTTGTAGCTTCAAATGGTTGGATTAAAATCGTTAATATTGAACTTGGAGTCTGTCTATATTAATTATTTGACTATTGGAATAGAGACTGATCCCAAACAGCCCTTGGCAGCTTGTAGATGCTAAGCAGTTGTTTATTATTTGACCAAAGGGGACGATTTGGAAGATAGTATTGGAGTAGGGGTCTAATTGCTGGACAGGCAGATGGGGTATGGATGATTTTATGAGTTAAGGTGAGCTGAGTATAAAATAGGAGGTGAGAAAGCTCAAGCCACTTAAGTGTTTTAAGTGCTAAACAGTGGTGGGTTCAATAAGTATTTTTGCAAGCAAATCTGGCAGCTTTGTTATAGTACTGTTCAAGCTTAGAACTAAGTGAGGCTTGCAGGTTGGTCATGATAGGGGCTTCATATAAGAGAGAGGGTAAGAGGAATGTGGTACCTGCGGTTAGCGTGGCAGAGTTTGTAAGGAATTTCTGGACTCTATGTAAGGTGCCCAGTTACTGATGGGCTTTCTTGATGCTGCTCTTGTGCATATGTAAATCGAATTTAAGAGTGCCATTGATTTTTATGCCAAGTAGTTTTGTATAAGGGGTAACTTCAATTGTGGTATTATTTAAGAAAGAAATTTTAAAGCTGTTTTTTTTTTTAATGGAAATAGGATTTTGGAAAAAAGAGAACTAATTTCAGGGGGGTTTTTGGCTAATTTTCACCAAAGTTAAAGGCTTCTTTAGTAATTTTTTGAACATGTATTAGGTTGTCAGAAATACACATTAGGGTAGAATCTTCAGTATATTGTATGAGGGAGGCTTGCTGACAGAATTTACATAAATTGTTAGTGAATGTATTAAAATGTAGAGGGCTGAGCGTGGAGCCCTGGGGCACTCCAGTATTGACAGGAAGGAAGGAAGAAAAAGTGGCGAGCCATTTAAGTAGTTGTTAACCCATAGCAGTGTGGGTGGTGAAAGCCCAAGGGAAGACAGTTAACAAGAGGAGTTTTTGGTTTCAAACTAGATCAAAAGCTTTAGTGAGATCAAGGAATACAATAGAAACAAGTTTGCCTTTGTCTCTGGCTTTAATAGTATCTGTGAAAGTTAATAAAGCCGTGGTAGTGCTATGGGTGGGTCTAAAACCATGCTGTGTGGAGGTCAAGAGCTTTTCCTGAAGAATATGTTGAAGAAATTGCTTGTGAATACACTTCTGCAGAATTTTTGACAAAGGGATAATATGGAGATAGGTCTGAAACTAGTTTTATCAGATAATGTTCCTCATTTATGAAGGGGGGGGTGGTGTTTTTCCATAGGGAAGGAATGTATGATTCCTTGATAGATCTGTTAATTAGAAGAGAAGAAAGAATGTATGATTCCTTGATAGATCTGTCACTTAGAAGAGATAAATAATAGGTTATGAAACTGGCAGATAGCTTGAGATATTCTGCTGGGAAACTGTCTACTAAAGGAAGACAGGGTTTCAGTTTAAGATGTAGTGATTTGCTGTAGGATGTTGGGATGGGTTTTAGGGTGAAATGTGGGGGTTCTGAATGAAGAGAGGGCATTGTTGGGTGGAAAATCTTTAGTAAAGGCTTTAATGCTTTCTATAATATGTGTGCTAAACGGAGCAGCTATTTCGGAGGGAGTTTTACTTGGGGAAGGATTAGGAGTGGTGGATGGCCTAGGGTGGAGTATGTTATTAATAGAAGACTAGAACTTTTTAGGGTTGGAAGACTGATTTAGTAAGGGGTTACTGAACTAGATTTTCTTGTCTGTGATAATCTGTCTTTTAATACAGTTATATAGTTCTTTAAAGTGTTGGAGGTTTTTGGGGAGATCTGTATTTTAACCATTCTTTCCAAGCCCTGTCCATTTCATGCATTAAGTGCCTGCATGGATAACCAAGGAGTGTGGTTATTCTTTATTCGTTTTGTTCTATCTGGAGACAGACTACTGATGGTTTTGAGGAAAAGTGAGTTAAATTTGTGTATAGCTTCATCAAGTGGAATATTTTTTTCAGGATAGACCAGTTAAGGGAGTTTAGAATTCTGTTAACTACATCAGGGTTAAAATTATTTAAGTTACGGGAAGTTCTTAGTAAGTGTTATTTGACATGATGGGTACTGAATCTGTTTGCATATACAGGGAGGTGGTCACTGAGGGAATCAGAGAGGATGCAATTGGAGACAAACTTAGTGGAATCGGACCCTAGTACCTAGTCGAGATTTGAATCGCTGTTTTGGGGATAGTTACAGCATGTGAGGGAGGAAATGAGATAAGTCGACACATAGGGTTAGGCTAGTAGATGTATATTTTGTGCAGATAATCTGCCAATTGAAATTAATGTTACCTAGGATTATCTTTTCAGTAGAAATCGTATGTGAGATCCAGTTTAGGGTATTTTCTAGGGTTGTAGCAGTATTACCTTGGGGAATATAGAGCACTGTAATATATAGTTGTTGATGTCTATTTAGTTTAAAATGGGGATGAGAAGTTCAGCATTATGGAATTTGGAAATATATTTATTGCAGGGTAAAATTTCAAGAAGGTTCGTATTCTGGAACATTTAGGGGACACCAGGAGGAAGAATATGGACAGCCCTGTAGCTTTCTATTTTGTTACAGTACATAATCGAGATATTAATGGATTCAACTTCAGTGTTTTGGCTAGACCTCATTCATTTAGAGGAAATTTTAAAAATGAATTAAATAGGTTGGAAAGTAGAATGATTTTTAATTATCACACTCTACACCATAGAGGGATGAATTTAGATGGTGGCATTGTCTGATACTGTTTTCTGCTTGTTAATAAACCTGTTTCACTAGTCTGTCTTCTTAGCTAGTTTATATAAATGTATTTTAAACATTTCATGCATTTAAAGGTATGTATTAGTGTAACGTTTGTCATAATATTTTCAGCACACAGTTTATCATTAATTTGTTTCACTAAATAATTGATATTTAAAAAATTTGATATATCTTATATTTGACATTTGATATGTATGGGTATACTAATGTATTTGCACTGTAAGTAGATGTGATTACAGCCAATTAAGGCTGATGAGTTAATTTATGTGACTATGTATATAGGATGTTAGCATATTTCAAGTTGTTCCACTGAAGGCGAATTGCCAAGGTACCAGAACGGATTATTAAATGGAGCTATCATCATCCTAGCGTTGGTTTCCTTCCTTTTGCTTTTAGAGCATCTGGTGTATTTTTGGAATCGATGTTGGCTTTCTAATTTGGTGTCTATATTAAAATTTCAAGAAAGTCAGGGTGTAGTAAAACTACTTCACCTTATTTTGATTTCTATCAGCCCAGATCATATTATAACTAGGGAGTGATATTTCAGAGTCAAGTATATGGGGTTTAAGCCATGTTTCAGTTATTGCAAGCATATCCGGTGTATTATGGGAGATCTATGCATGTAGATCTCAAATTTTATTATAGATGCTACGAGTATTAAAGGAAATGAACTTAAGCTGTTTGGGTGAGTTTGAAATAGGTGGGTTGGGTTTTGATGGTTTTGGTGATGGTGGTGGTGTCCCTGTTTTGGAAGGTGATGGATGGGCTGAGTTGGGAGGGTTGGCTTGGGATGAATTTTGGAGGCTACTGGGGAGTCAGGATAGGAAGAGTGTCCGGAGTTGGGATGAATACCCCCACAGAGTGGTAAGGGAGAGAAAATGGATATGTTTGGTAAGCTTCTTTTGGTTTAATATAGCAGATAATTTTATTTTGGTGTGGTAGGTGTGAAGGTTTAGTCATTTGAATTTCAAGTAAAGATTGAGTGAGTCTTGGTATATACTGGAAGTGCTTAGTGGTGAAGTGATGTGATTTGAATGGTTAGAGGTGGAGCATATAGTCAGAGAAATGTGTACAAGACTGAGTGATGTATGGTAAGTTGTAAGGTGATAAAACAGGAATTGTAAGGATGCAGTAATATTTAACAGAAGCGTGGTATATAGGTTTGTAGAGATATGTACATGAGTAAGTATATGTTTTAAACCAGCAATGCCCTTTAACTTATAATGATTGACTACTTTAGTTAAACCCACACAAACAAAGAAGTAAACGTCAGACATTTCTGAATGCCATGATGATCATGCCACCCCAAGTCTTCTATAAGATAGTGGGAATACGTTAAGAGCTTTCATCCTATCAGAATACTGCCAGTCATTTAATTCAGCTCAAACCTGTTGTATTATCATTCAGTCTTATTTCTGTATTTGAGTTATTGTACATAATGTAAGAAATGCGGAGTCCCTGCAATCACAACTCTGCAGGTAAAAACTGCACTCTCCAAAGCCAAGAACCCAGCATCCATGGAACCGGACAACATCCCAGGCTGCGTTCTACACGAACTTCAGAACGAACTGGCCCCATACCTAAGCACCATGTTCAATCATAGCCTCACGTCAGGCTTTGTACCCACTGAATGGTGCACAGCAACAGTTATACCACTCCACAAAGGGGGAGCCACCATGGACCCCGGGAACTATCGCCCTATTAGCCTGACAAGCCTGGTCTGCAAGGCCATGGATATCATCATGGAACTCATAAACAAAGACATTGATAACGTCCAAACTCTGGACTCTACCCAGTTCGGGTTTGTGAAATGCAGATCATGCCTCGTGAACCTGATTGACTTCTTTGAAACAGTCAGCAAAGCCGTAGACGAGGGTAAAGCAGTTCACACAGCCTATCTGGACCTCGCCAAGGCTTTTGACACCATTCCCCCATTCTGGAATTATAGATAAACTCACTAAACTGTGTATAAATCCATACATCACAAGATGGGTCGCCAACTGGCTCACTGACAGAACCCACACTGTAAAAGTTGCAGACTCCAAATCTGACATCAAACCAGTGACATGTGGAGTACCACAGGGTTCAGTCCTGGGTTCTCTCCTGTTTGGACTCTACTTCTCTGAAGTATGGGCTAACACAGAGGGCCTCTGGCTGACAAAGTTCCCAGATGACTGAAAATTAGGTGCCATAGTCGAGTCCCCAAATGATGTGGACATCCTACAGAAGGGCCTCACTGAAACAGATGCCTGGTGTCAGAGCCATGGCCTCAAGCTTAACGCCAAAACATGCATTGTCATTCCCTTTGGAAAACACTCTGTACCCATGGACTACCACATAGGTGGCAGTCCACTTAACGCCAAAGGTGTGATAAGAGACCTTGGAACTCGGGTAGACAGTAGTCTCTCCTTTGATAATCACATTGGCACAGTAGTCAGAAAATTCTACGTGGCACAGCTCATCACGAAAGGATTCCCATCCAGGAAAAAAGAAGTAATTTTTCCCCTCTATTCAGCTCCCATTAGACCCATTATAGAGTACAATGCCTCTTTTGGAATGTCACAAGACATCTGCAACAGCTGGAAAGGCCATAGAAGTACCTCACAAAGAGGATTACAGGACTCAAACAGATGCCATACGCTGACCATCTCAAAAAAACTCCAGCTTTACTCTGTAGCATGTCACCTACTCCAAGGCGATCTCGGCCTAACATACAAAGCTATGTCAAACCTGGAGCTGTTGGACATGCTACACCTAAAGAAATCCCAATCCCTCCAAGATACATGCTCTAGGGACCTAAACCTTGTCACCACAATAAACAGAACATGCTGGAGGGATAGAGTCTTGTCCCAGAGACTTCCCGTACTCTGGAACAAGCTGCCTATCTATGTCAAGCAGAGTTCCTCATTAGCATTCTTCAAGAAAAATCTTGATGAGTAGATGAGAAATAAGAAATTCACTCCGAGGATCACTTTTGTGGCTCTGCTCGACAGGGGCACAGGAAAATATTTTTTTTTGGGTGGCGAAAACCAGGGAACCTTGTTTAGGCTTACATAGGCCCTTGGGCAGCCTAGTACCTACCTATGAACTATACAGTAGGGTGCTGTTATATATAGGCAATAGCATCTCTAGAGTACAGAGCCGAAAACATCAATATTGCACTTTAATTCCATTTGCATTTAGACACATTTTCTCTGTATATCACTGAAAAATGAATTTGTCATTGACAAATGCTGACATTGTCATATGGCAATATTATTACCATTCCTTTTTAATTTATGGGCATGACGTACCCATTATAACTTCAAGCTGTTTCATATCCATTTCAGAATGGATTTCATCATTTTCTCTAAGACTAAGAGTCTTACTTGTTAAACATCATATGCTGTTTCTTCTAGATTCCACTGTCTCACTGATTATTAAACAAGGAGTGTTTAGCAATTACTCTCATGCATTTCTTCATTTGTCTATTTTGTAATAAAAGAAATGGAAATATATTGCCCTTAATATGTGAATGACTTTGAAAACATGAGTGCTATTTTTGGGCATAGTTTTAGTTTGCACTAGGCTACAGATTTTTGTGATATAAGTTTGCTCTGCACCAGGTAGCATTACTTTCAGAATTGCTGTCTGTAGCTGGAAAGGAAAGTTATTCAGGAAATTCAGGAATTTAAGCAAAGAAGTATGTAGCCTAGTAACAGGAATATATTTCTATTTAATGTGTCAGCTGTTTGACTTAATTCAGCTGTATGGAACGTTTTCAGTGACAACCTAGCTTTTTTTTTTAAGTTAAATGAGTATAAAAGTACCAGTGTAGTATTATGTGTTTCTGGCTTCATTTCATAGTAGTCTAGTCATCTGTTGTGTACTGTATTTGGTAACTTGTCTAAGTCAAAAACCTAAATGAATTATAGCACATCCTGAATTCATCACTCACTCTTTTAAATGTCAGTTGCTCGCCACGTGTACTTATTTGAAGAGTGTCCTGGTTAAGCAAACTTTTACAGTATTTCCTAGACCAGGGTCTGCAACCTTCACTGTCAAAAGAGCCATTTTTGTCCCCTTTCCCACTAAATAAAAATAATTTGGAACCACAAAACCTATTTAACCCCTAAGATGAAGATAAGACATACACAGCATATAAAGTTTTATTTATAGTTGTTATACTCTTTATAAAAGAACTACAGTTTATTGCGTTAATGAAATTATAGAACTACAGAACTACAGAAAGAAAACTATTGACATTTTACTGCTGTTTTTACCTGTTATAGCAAAGGAAAATACCAAACGTTTATGAAGAGAAAAAAATAGCATGTGTAGGCTTATTTATTTATTATTTATGTATTTGTCTTTTGTTAACTGGGTTGGTCCACTAGGCTGGTTGCCCATTTTCAGTGGAGGTCCAAGGAAAAAAGCTCCACAACAAAAAATAACAATAACAAAGTTTATATTACAAGTAATGCGAATTTGTATGCATAACTACATGCATTCATGCCATATAGGGATATGAGTACATAGCAAACATACATTCATGTGGTACTGGAAATGAACAAATCAAACAATTCATCCAAAACAATAGCTAAAAAGTACAAGAAGTAGAAACCTGTAGTAAAATAAAGATTTACAATACAGCATCAGTAAAAAAAGCTCTGAAACATCTATAATGACTAATCCAAGTTGGTAGAAAGGAAGGAGTAATAAGTAGAAGGGTTGAAGGTGGGGAGGAAAGTTTAGGGAAGTCAAGAGACTGAAAGAGCCAACTATGAGAAGAATGAGAGGGGTGGGTGGGAAGTTTAGTAGGTAAGGAAGAGAAAGATGAGATTTAGGTATAGTATTGCTCAGCGACAGAGCTGAGGCACCACAGTATTAGTATTTATGAAAGTTATGCTAAAGTAAGGAGAGGAAAATTGTTATGGTCTAACAACTGGGCGAACTATGCAGGCCTGTTTGACTCCTTCCCTTATCTGTGGAAAATTAATAAAATAAAATGTAGCCCCGTTTGAAATAAATAAAACATATAGCTGCAACCTAATAGCTTTCAAAACAGTAAACATAAAAATAGGCCAGTTTGTATTTAATTATGACTTAAGTCCACAAACCAAGAACCAGCACGAAACTTTAAGCAAAGACCAATTCCAGACAAAAACTCCAACTTTGCATAAAACACAGCTTTAGTGCTTTTGTCAGTGTATTCTGAAGATGACCTAAGTCCATTTTAGTGTGCTGTCATCCTCTTCTGTTTTTTTCTCAGCCACATACACCAATCAACCGTCAAGCCTGAACATAAAACACAACTACATCAGCGCAGGGTCCAAAATAAATATTTTTTTGCAAAATAATAGCTTATGTAATTTCTGCTTCTGGACATAACTGAGGTGCTTCATATCAGGGCTGTAAGACCTGACTTTGATCTTCACACAGGACTGCAGGCTGTCATCCATGAGGTGAGAGCGATATTTGCATTTTATGTAATTCATGTTTGAGAAATCCTGCTCGCATAAGTGTGTGTATCCAAAGGTAGATGGAACTCCAAATGCATACATCTTCATGTTCATATAAGTACTGGGAATGGCATTCCATGTTTCAAACACAAGTTTGTCAGATTTGGGGAGGTTTTCAGTATCACTCCATTTGTGCTTCTGAGTGAGAATAGCCTTCTGACAGCAACATCTTTGAGATCAATTGTCAGGCTTTTGAACTTAGACACCCATAAGTCTTTATCAGCGATGTCACCCAGTTCAGTTTCAAGATCAGGTTGACTTACTCATGTAAATTTGGACATGTTCAGCAGGGATGGGTCAATGTCCAGGGGTCTGACTGGGAAGGATAATGTGTTATTTTATTTATTTACATTTGTTATCCAGGTAGTGTCCAACTGGGCAAGTGACCCGTCTTCAGCGGAGACCCGGGGGAGAAAAGCTCCAGTACAGTAACAATTTAGTTAGGGAAAACAAGTAATCATGAACCAAGTATTAACAATGATCCAAGTAACACAAAAAATTACTAAGCAAAGCAAATAGTTGTGAAACATATAGTATAATATAATGGAGAGAAATGTAAGTATAACAGAATGCAGAGATAACTGGAGATAAACAATAAGAAAAAAAAATCTTTCAGAAAATTTTAAACAAATCCAATCTAACTATGGGATATATGCCCTAGTTGCTTAAAAGTGTTGAGGAGAGGTGCACTAGAAGAGAGTTGTAAAGAAATATAGGAGAGAGAAAATTAGCCAGGTGAAATACAGGGGCAGAGCCAGTTGCCAATGAGATAGTCTTTTAGACTATTTTTAAATGAAGATATGTTGGGATTGTTTGGATGTGCTGGGTAAGAGCATTTCAGTCCTTAGCTGTTTTATTGGAATAGAGGGAATCATCATGGAAGTTGTGAGATTGGGTAAGTTGTAGCATTAGTCTGCTGGAAGACCTCTAAGGTATCTACAGTCAAAGTTAGGTTGGATCAGGCCTGATAGTGCCGGACAGTTACTGGAGTTGTTTATGACATTGTGGATAAATGAGAGTTGGTTTAGAGTCAACAGGTTGGGATGTTCCAGCCAGTTTAGATGCTAAGGAGTGGAGCAATGATGAATTTTATGGGGATGACTGGCTGCAAACCTAGCTATTTTGTTATAGCAGGACTCTAGATTAAGTTCACCCTTATGTAGGTTGGTGAAAATATCTGAGCAGTAGAGGAGGGTAGATAGTAGGTGAGATCTAGCTGTGACTAGACTGGCTTGGTGAGTAAGGTATGGTTTAGCCCAGGGGTCTGCAACCTTCACTATCAAAAGAGCTATTTTTGGCTCCTCTCCCACCAAATAAAATTCATCTGGAGCCACAAAACCTATTTAACCCCTAAAATGAAGATATCAAAACCTATTTAACCCCTAAAATGAAGATATCAAAACCTATTTGACCCCTAAAATGAAGATAACATGTACACAGCATATAAACTGTCAGTGTCACCTCGCTCTCCAAAATAAGAGGTGTTCGCTTTGAAAAAAAAAATAAAAATAAAATAAAACTAGCCATTATTTATTTCCGTATTATTCATTTTTTTTCAAAGTGACGGAGCCATTTCAGAGGGTTGGAAGAGACGCTGATTTTTTTCCTCTTATTTTTGGATTGCTTTTCATAAAATTTGTGGTTTTCTGGCTAATCACTGAGGATTGAAGTCTCTAAATATTTACACGTTGGAGTTTCAGACTTCATAGCTTTCAGAAAATATATAATGATGCAAAATCTATCACTGAAGCAACTTTATAAGTTTGTAGGAACAGAATTTAAAATCTGTTCCTATTTTTGGACTTCTGTCCTCCCATTATTTCTGTCTATCGTACATGATGTGGAGCTTTTTTTCCCGGGCATCTGCTGAAAAAGGACCTGCATCCAGTTGAAATTTCCCAGTAAGCAAATGTAAATAAAAATTTAAATTATCAGATTTAGTGGACATAGTATACCCTTCCCAAAGCCAATCTCTAATATTCTTGAAATTGCAGTTTATGAGGTCAGTTATAAAATGTTCCATGGCTTTGTAGATGTATCTTGTTAGACTGATAGGTCTGTATTACCTGGATGTGTTGTAAGGCCACCCTTATGGAAGGGCATCATCACTGCAGTGCACCACTCATTGGGGCAAAACCAGTAGCTAAACCCTGGTTGAAGAGTACAAGGAGTCTGTCTACAAAGGCATCTTTAACATTGTTAATTAAGCATCAGGAATATTGTTAGATCCTGTATTTTTGGTCTTGGTTAACACTTTCAGTAAATAATTTTATACATAATTAGGGGAGTAAGAGACACAGGGATTTCCGGACTTTAGACAGCAGTATATGAGGTGAAGTTGGCATTGTATTTGTTTGTAAGGATAGTGACAGTTACTAAAATAGCTAAAGGATGTATAATTATCTTTGATTTCAGAGGCCAGTCTAAGTTAATGGGTTCATTTAGTGGCCTTGATAATGTTTTTCAGATTTTTTTTACTGCTTTTCATGTTTTCTTTTAAGAGAGCGGTTTTAGATCAGCTGTATAATTTTAAAAGTGTATTTCTTTTGTTGTAGACCACTGAGATGGTTTGTTTTTTCCATGACACTTGTTTCTGGTGGAGACTTATTTCAATTATTTTTTTCTAAATGGATGTAAAATTCCTTAGTGAAACTTGCTGTTGTCTCAAGCTTGTGGTGTTACAGCTGTAACTGAATTTTAATATTTCATCACTGAGTAGAATGAGTTAGCATATTTATATTTCTTGAATTCGGTGGGATTTGCTGTAGGGGCTTTTGGGAGTTTAAAGGAGAAAAATCAGAAGATTATGGTCAGACCACCTGGAATGGGGATTCCAGAGATGCAATACAAGAGTCAGTCTTGTTTGTAAGACAAGTCCAGGAATGCTGTGACCTTGAGTAGGTTTGATTACCGACAACTGAATGGTGTTTTTTTATTTATAAAGTCCAGGAATTTGGGGGCATATCTTACATCAGAGGTATAGTTGTCCCAGTTTATTGAAGGGTAGTTAAAGTCACCCAAGTAGGATGATCACTTAGAACACTGAGACATTATATGTGGTCATCAGGGACTAATAAAGAGATGTGTAACAAGCTATTAATTGATAATGAGTCCCATTTAGAGTGATCTGTATCTCAATGAGTTCAGTTTGTGGGTCCCTAGGGATCTGCCTACAGGTAATATGCTCCTTGAGAAGTATGGAGACAGTTTCCATCAGATCTGAAGATGTGAAAAGCTCAAAACCTAGGTATAGAAGGAGTGCTGTCTTTACATTTAAACCAGCTCTCAGTAACTACACAGACATGGGCGTTTTCTGAATGAAGTTGTGCCTTAAGATCAGGCAATGTATTGTTAGACTAATATCAGAAATCCTGACACAGGAAGACAGTTTGCTATAATCCTGTCCGTGTCCAGCTTTGTGAGTGATGAGTCAGTGTTACCTACAATTGAGTCACCCATCACAAAAACATGTCTGTTCCTGCTGTGGCTCAGCGTGGCAGTTTAGAAGTACTTTTGCTCACAGTGAGTTTTTTATATATATGCATGAGGCCTGATATTTGCTGAGATTTAATGCTACGCAAACGTTGGAAAAGTTGATGATCTGCTTTCCTGATCTGAGTTTACTTACTGTCACAGTATAATGCACAATATACAGTAAATTGTACATTATTTTAGTTAATTTGAAGTGTGAGATGTTTGTGGCTAAGTGTAACTGAGGAGGCAAAGAAAAAATGGAGAACAGTAAAAGAGGAAAACCACACATTAAGTAGGAACATTAGAACATTACAA
This sequence comes from Protopterus annectens, assembly GCF_019279795.1. Taxonomy (NCBI): domain Eukaryota; kingdom Metazoa; phylum Chordata; order Ceratodontiformes; family Protopteridae; genus Protopterus; species Protopterus annectens. The sequence goes on from NC_056751.1 coordinate 804,990,929, forward strand.
GTATTTCTGTATTCAGCAGAACAGAGTAGCGTGTTTAGTGTCTGCCAGGACTGCATTTCTGTTATGAATTTATGCAGTCCATTGTAGCATTATAGCAAGAAGCACCTAAATTATACCAAATATTTTCCAGTAAAGAGCAGATAGCAGTTACAAGACCTAAAAATCACAGTGCAAGCAGAATATTTTAAAAGTTCCATTAAAATGTTGTTGGAAGATATTAGTAGTTCTGTCTTTTTAAGCCCATTTTTCTTACTTGTGCTTAACTCAGAAGCTTCATCCAGGCCCTCAGTGGGGTGAAAATGTTATTGTCAGTTACCCCTGATGCCAGAAATATTAGAAGGCTGTGAGTTATTTTCCGATAGGAGGTGTTTTGATTCATGCTCCAGTACAGACCATAGCCCATCATAATCTTTGTGTGTGTAGGGGGGTGGTTATCCTGAGGTACTTTCCTTTTGATGAGGTCTTAAACTGCGGTCCCATCTGCCTGAGTTGATGATTGCTCAGGAGGATACAGATTTCATGACAGTTATTAGCAAAAGAGGTGTCTTCGCCACACTACCTGTAGTCAGTATGAATGGCACATAATGCCTCCTGAAAATATAGCCCTTTGGTCTGTCTTGCTCAGAAACTAACTATAAAAAAATGAAAATGAGAAGATAGGATGACATCTGCTCTGCGAGTGTATTCCGGATGAAGTGCCACAGCATTATTTAATTTGTCGTCGATGTTTTCTGTTTTATTTTGAATGAAGTGTGTGCATGTGTGAGGAGACAACATATTCTTCTATAAACAATTGTAAGGCAGTTATTTTTTTTGTAACATGAAAGGCTTATAATTCATAGGTTCATAGATTAGTACTAAGCTAACTGCCCATGCGAGCCATTTTAAGCCTAGCCAATTATCCCTTGTGAGACTTGAACCCTGCACCTTGTGTTTGTAAGACAAACACCATAACCATTAGGCCACCCTCCCAACCCCTTAATTGATGACCAATTACATCTTTACCTGATGAGTGAGTCTCTCCCCCAAATGACGTGAGTATATCCATGCATGGTGTACTGACTGAGGCAAGATGTGGGCTGCTGCTTCACTGACACTTATACGTAATGAAGGAATTTTAAAACTTAGTATTTTAGTTTAGTTTGGATTACAAAGGCTTCTGTTATTACAAGTAAGTGATCACAAGCACAAATCTATGCAGAGCTTCAAGGTAATTTATATCTTTATTTTTTAAAATACAAAAAAGCATTAAACATGATCTTTAAGTTACTTGTAAAAAAATTCATGCCTGTGAATCTCTTGAATGATCTAAAGTATGTGACTGTGAAGGTAGTGTTGGATGTATATTGTATTGTTGCTTCTACCGAATTTATTAATTTTACTGATAAGTTTAATGATAAAAATGTTGTGTGTAAAAACACTAACATGGCTTAGTTTTGTGAAGTCTGCTGATCAGAATGTCTGTTTTAATGGCAGAAATGTCATACTGAAGCTAGTAACATGGCTTAGCTTCTAAATAGATGTAGGTATATCATTTATAGATGCTAGTTTAGATGTTACATCTTTTGAAGTTCTGCTGAATATGACTTCAGTGAAAGACTGGGCAGATTGTTGTGGTGAAATCTGTCAGAAATATTACCTGTATGTCTTTCTTTTCATTCATTCATTCATACTCATTTTCAGCATTTTCTTTCTTCAATTTGGGTTGATATACCTTAGCCTCCTAAATCAGGCACAGTTTAGGTAGAACTTTTTAAACCATTCACACATTCCTACAGGTCAGATGCCTGTGAGTCTCAGATTTCTAGCCTTTGCTAGTACCACCAGGACCAATAGTTAACATCACATTCCATGTCAGGCATGCAGTGCTCTACCTGTACTTGGGTAGGTTTGCTAGCATCTCTGGTTGTACTTTGTCAAGACCAGCCACAGGCCACCAATAATGCACCCTTCTGTGAGGGTGCCATGTAGCGGACTATAGTAGGCATGCACCTGCATATATGTCTGTACATCAGACAAGTGCGCAGGGTCATGCAGAATGTATCCTCCAGTGTCTGCCAGGTGTCAGGCATATGATACTCAAGTCCCCCTCCCAAAAATAAATTTACACCTGCCTCATCTCTGTCTGCAATGTGGACCGTCATAACTGCAGAGAATCATTTGTGAACATAGCCACTGACATACATAGATATCCTGCCTGAGCTGTAGCAGGATGACGAGTATATCCATGTTGCCGTGTTTATAAAGTTGTGAGCTGCAGGTTTGTACGAGTATTTCTCCTGAGAACTTGTACCGTGCTTTGAGTGCTTTTCCTTACAGAACACAGTATACAACAAAGCAGTGTAGTATCCCATTTACCAGTGTGCTTTACTTCTGTGATAAGCATTGACCTTTGCCCCAGTAGTATAAAGCACAATAATACTATTATTTTATTAAAGGAGTTAGTTGCTGTGATATGTTACTATAGCAATTGCTAGAGCTGGATAAACATTGTAGCACCATATACAGGTATATAGAAAAATGCAGTGAATAAAGACTCAAACCTTTGATTAGTTACTCAGTTGTTTGCAGCAAGCATAGGAGATCATGTGTAGCATCAAGCTTCATGGAATGCATACTTAATGATTCCTCCAGTTTTCCTTTTATTAAATATTATTTACTATTCCACTGATCTGCTACTCTTTCATTGAAGGGCTACTCTCTGTAATCTTATTTAAACTAATTGTCCTTCACCTCTCTGGTATGCCTTTCCCTTTTTTAATTTCTCCAAATCTTTTGGGTTTCTAATACCATGGCGGGAATGGACCCCATTCCTAAGTCAAAGTACGATTAAAATTCATGACATTAGTATTGTTTCACTCTGATGTCAGCCTGTAGGTCCTGCTGCCTTGCCATGAAAATAACTGTCTTCATACATACTCTTTTATCAGTATCCTATTCACTCACCGGGCTTCGAAAACATTTCTTCCTTACCACTCTTGCTTGCCCTCTTCTTGCTCTTAATCCATTGTCTTTCTTCACTGTACTGAATACCACATCAATATCCCTCGCTCCGTGAGACCTCTTCAACAGTCTGTGGTGTTATGTATGGGACTATGGGGCCTAATTTGTTATGTGAAGAGGAACGATAACTTCTGCTTTCATGACAGTCATGACTTCGGAAAGTCCATCTTCATCGTTTTCATAACCTATACTGATATTTTTTAGGCTGTTGTAATTCGAAGTAGTAAAAATGCAGTTATACCCTCATCCTCACCATTCAGTTTGCACATGTGTTTGCAGTTTTATTCATAGCAGCCTATTTTATTTCAATCCCATTATCCACAAAGTGGAGTTGATGCACTGAAGTTCTTCCTCTTAAATTACAGGTGCAGTTCTGCTTCAGTCATGCTGGAACAGTTCACTGTTGATATCCACCAGCACCTGGTTCAATGCCAGTGCTCCTCCAATTCTCCTTGTTAGCGGTTGTCTTCCAATGTCTTATTATACAACAAGGGGAAAGGTTTCACTGGCAGCGTTCCTCTTGAGTTATCATTGATTGCAGATGGCTTTGTAGCTGCACCCCATAGCCTCCGTAAATCTCTTTGAGCACACATGAAATAACACTTTGAATCCTAAAAGATATAGCAATTTAATCCTCACCCATCTCACTGACATTCCCCCATAACTGGAATAAATTTGTTTTCCTTCTGCCTGTTTTAAACAGAGCAGTCATTTCTCCAAATATTCTGGTGTCTCCAACCACCAAAACCTTTTCTATATACCACATTTTTGGTAACAATGTCTTCTTTTGTTGGCATGTTTCTATCTTCACAAATATCGGTCTTAGCTGCTTTGTTAAAAGGCTTTTTATGACATAAACATAATTTGCCTTTTCTATAAAATCCCTAAAATCTCTCCTTCACTCTCCTCTTACCTCATACATTCCCTCCCTCTGGCTTTTCTGTCCCTCACTCTCTCCTTCCCACCCCCTGTTTTATCCCTATCTCATCTAGCTGATGTCCCAAACCTAGGTATGCCTCCCATCTATAATGTTAATATGATAGTCAACTCTGCCTACAATGTTTTACCTTCTACTATGTAAAAAATGTTTACTCATCTGCCTCATCTCAATGTATATACTACTTGTATTTCTTTTCTGCTGTACATACAACGTGTACCTTCTACTTGTAAAAATGTTTAGTCATCTGCCCCATCTCAATGTATGCACTCTTGAATTTCTATTGTATTGTTACTGCATCTCTACTGTATTGTTACTGCATCTCTACTGTATTGTTACTGCATCTCTACTGCATTGTTACTGCATCTCTACTGCATTGTTACTGCATCTCTACTGTATTGTTACTGCATCTGTACTGCATTGTTACTGCATCTCTACTGTATTGTTACTGCAGCTCTACTGTATTGTTATTGCTGCTTTAATGTTGCATACTATACTGTACTACTTATAATGCTTATAAAATTTTTAAGTTACAGTCTGTAACTGGAGCTTTTCTTCTCGAGCTTCCACTGAAAACAGGTTCTTTCTGACCCAGTCGTACCATTCCAGTAAGCAAATGTAAAATAATGTACAAAAATAAATAAATACAAATAAACTATAAGCATGTTCTGCTGTGAGACACTAGTCCATTTTCTGTTACTGGTCTTCATAAAGTTTATACAATCTGTTGCTTCCAGTTTCTCAGAAGTGACTATAATCCTCAGATTTTCCCCCTCTCTCTGTTCCAAATAAACCAATCTTTGGAACAGTTCCTCTTGAAGGTGTCTCACTTTCTGTCAGTCTGTCCGTAATTTCCATTTCTGGCTTTTGCAGCTTGACTAAAGCATCAGAGTAATTATTCAGTGTTTCTTCTATTTTTACAGTCTCTTCTCGTATGATTTTATATACTCCTCTAGAGTACAAATGATTAAACACCTTTAAGTATAGCTGACAAATCTTACCTTCAGAATTATTTGAAGCCATAACTTGCATTTGCACCAAATAGTGGTCTGTTTCTCATTGATTCTGTACTGACTGTTTGTCCAGAACATCTTTCTGTTCTCCCTTTCTCTTCACTTTTTTCACAGACTTTTTCTTTCATGACTTTCAGAGAGAAAAATAATGTTCTACCAGGAATGGAATTTAAACCAAACTGCCTTCTTTCACTGGCTGTTTTCAGCAATTATTGGTTTTCCTCCTGAGACATCTCCAGTTAACATGTTTCTTATTTGATGGATGACTTGAAACATTCTCCTCACTGCATTTTTTACATGTCTGAATCATGCTACCATGTTGTTTAGCATCATTTACATTTGCAGTTATTCTTTTTTTCCAGAACTCATTGTAAGCACTAAATAAGCTACAAATTACTACAACACTCAACGTTCCTCACTTGTCTAGAGGAAAACAGTTTTTAGTACTTAATAAATAAGCACATATCCAGGCATGGGTCAGCCCCCTGTGTTTTCTCCTGTCTACCTGATGAATCTGGGCATCTTGGGGCAATACAGCAATTGCCTCATGTACACAGACAACCCTCTCCTCCTACCACCCAACACTACAGCCTGTGAGAGATGCACTTATATAGCCAAACTGGAAGCAAAGCTGTCTTCACCCAAGACTGGACTAGACAGTCAAGAGGAGAAGGTAAACACTTGCACCACACCACACACATTACATAGTCCCTCAAAACATACACCACCAAAACACACACACAGAAACACAAAACACACACCTACATTTGTGGAGGCTCTCAATAAAAATCTACTCAAACAACAGGGACCTCCAAAGCAGAAACGCAAGCAACCTCCACCCCCCCCAACACAACCCAAATGACACAGCCCACAAACTCAGTGTACCACTCAACCACAGCCCATAAGGCATAACAACGTACCAAACACTCTAGTTATGACTATAGTCAGGCACACTGATGTTCCACTCACCAGGCTAAACAAGGAGAAAGTTACTGTCAGCTGCCTGTTGGGTGCCAGGATCTGCTACATAACGCACGCACTCAGGTCACTCCACAACAAGTACAAATATGACTCTGTCATTGTCCATGTTGATGTGAATGACCTGAGATGTACCTCTCTGAACTACGTGAAAAGAGACATGGAGGAGCAGTCCAGGCAGGTATGACCTTAGCCCTGAGTAGCATCCTGCCATCACCCAGAATGATACCACAGTACAAGGACAAAATGATTGACTTCAATGATTGTCTAAGCTTCTGGTGTCATTCTAAGGGGATCCAGTATCTGTCTGTCTGGGAGGACATGATCGACAAACCAAGATGCTTTGCCAGAGATGGCCTGCACCTGTCACCCTTGGGATTCCGGATAGTGGCTAAGGCTCTTGCCACCCCTATAGTGCCTTTTTTAGGCAAGGTTCAAATGACAAATTCACCACCGTAACACATACAAGCAAGCCAAATCTGAGGGTAATGCTACTCAATGCTAGAAGTCTAAACCTCAAAATGCACTCACTTGAGCCACTCCTTAAAATGGAGAACATCAACGTCTGTGCAGTGACAGAGACTTGGTTCAAGGCTACAGAGAGCACCCCTGCATTACCAGGCTATAATTCATATCACACCTTTCGGCCACCTAACCTGGACCGAAACACTAAAGGTGGAGGAGTGTCCATATTTATTAAGGATATCCACACCTCCAGGCTAGTTGCTCAGCATAATGTATCTGAGATTATCCAAGTGCAACTAACTCTGGGCAAGACCGCAATCCAAATTGTAGCTTGCTACAGATCCCTCACCATGCTCCAGGATTCTCACTCCTCATTTCTTGATACACTGGAAAATATTAGGGTACAACCTAACACCCTAATAATGGGTGATTTCAACTACCCCACCATTAACTGGGAAAACTACTCATGTACCAACTCTTGTGCTCAATGTTTTCTGGAATTCTTAAATTCCAATGCCTTGGATCAATTTATCCACACCCCCACCAGGGACAGCAATATACTAGACCTGGTCATTACCAACATGGGCAACCGGTGTTCCACACCAGAGGTCAATTCCTCATTGGTCAGATCTGACCACAAGTTAATCACCCTAGACATCCAATTCCCACCCCCATTCCCACCCCCACTAGGGAAACCACCATAAAAAAATTTCTCCAAAGCCAACTTTATGCTTCTTAAGACAAACGTGGCAAACGTCATGACACCCATGCTGACAGACAATAGAGGTACGACTGCTGAATCCAATACAAATGCACTTTATAAGCACTTACACGCGTGCGTGGATTGTGCAATCCCTAACAGAACCAAGATGCTATCCTCCAAAAAAGGAAGACAATTTGGTGGTCCCCTGCCATAAACAAACTCTACAACAGAAGAAAGAAACTGCTGCAAAAAAAGAGTAAAATCCCATGATTGGAGGAACTCCCTGGTCAGCCTCAGTAAGAAGCTGAGATCCCTCATAAAATCCTCCAAAGCTAGTTACAAAAACAAAATCGCCACTGATTCTAAAGACAACCACAAAACATTCTATAGCTATGTCAAGAATCTTAATGGCAACACTCAGATCTGCTCTGAGTTACAGCACAATGGCACTAAATATACAGAACCAACTGATATTGTCATCATCCTGGCAGATAGGTTCAGTGCTAACTTTACCCCCCTCTCATCGCCTAAAGGGCCCATCTCTGTACTGGAAGAATGCAAAGTTCTTGTAAACATGGCTGCACAGGTTAGAAACACACTCTCCAAAGCCAAGAACACAGCATCCATGGGACCTGACAACATCCCAGGCTGCATTCTACATGAACTACAGAATGAACTGGCACCCCACCTAAGTACCATGTTCAATCATAGCCTCAACTCAGGCTTTGTGCACAGCGGAATGGTGCACAGCGACGGTTATCCCATTCCACAAAAGGGAGCCACCATGGACCCTGGGAACTACTCCCCCATTAGCCTGACGAGCCTGGTCTTCAAGGCTATGGAACGTATCATCATGGAACTTATAAACAATGACATTGGTAATCTCCAAACTCTGGACCCCACCCAGTTAGGGTTTATAAAAAGCAGATTATGTCTTTGAAACCTGATAGACTTCTTTGAAGCAGTCACCAAAGCTGTAGATGAGGGTAAGGTGGTTCACACAGCCTATCTAGATCTCGCCAAGGCTTTCAACACCATCCCCCACTCTGGAATTATAGATAAACTCACTAAACTAGGTATAAATCCCTATGTCACAAGATGGGTTGCCAACTGGCTCACTGACAGAACCCACACTGTGAAAGTAGCAGACTCCAAAACTAACTTCAGACCAGTGACAAGTAGAGTACTACAGGGTTCAGTCCTGGGTCCTCTCCTGTTGGTATCTACTTCTCTGAAGTACAGGCTAACACAAAAGGTCTTTGGCTAACAAAGTTCACAGATGACTGCAAACTCTGAGCCATAATCGAAACTCCTAACGATGTGGACATCCTACAAAAGGGCCTCACTGAGACAGATGCCTGGTGTCAAAGCCATGGCCTCAAGCTCAATGCCAAAAAGTGCATTGTCATTCCTTCAGGTAAAAACTCTGTACCCATGAACTACCACATAGGCGGTAGTCTACTTAACACTGAAAGTGTGATAAGAGACCTTGGGCACAGGTAGACAGTAGTCTCTCCTTTGATAATCACATCACCACAGTAGTCAGGAAATCCTTCTATGTGGCACACCTCATCACAAAAGGTTTTTCATCCAGGAAAAAAGAGGTCATTGTTCCCCTCTACTCGTCACTCATTAGACCCATTATAGAGTACAGTGCCCCTTTTGGTATGTACCTCACAAGACATCTACAACAACTGGAAAGGCCGCAGAATTACCTCACAAAGAGAATTACCTGAAACAGATGCCCTACACAGACCATCTCAAAAACCTCCAGCTTTACTCCGTCGCGTATCGCCTACTCAGAGGCGATCTCTGCCTAACATACAAAGCTATGTCAAACCCAGAGCTGTTGGACATGCTCCACTTAAAGAAATCCCAATCCCTCCAAGCTACATGCTCTAGGGACCTAAACCTTGTCACCACAATAAACAGAACATACTGAAGGGATAGATTCCTGTCCCAGAGACTTCCCATACTCTGGAACAAACTACCTATCTATAGCAAACAAAGCTCCTCATTAGCACTCTTCAAGAAAAATCTTGATAATTGGATGTGAGATAGGAAATTCACCCCAGGGATCACTTCTGTGGCTCTGCTCGACAGGGGCACAGGAAAATAATTTTCTTGGGTGGCGAAAGCCAGGGTACCATTTGGCTAGGTTTGTATAGGCCCTAGGGCCAATAGCCTAGTACCTGCCTATGAACCTATGAACCTATAATGTCACTCATTTGCATATCTTCATATGGTCATTTCCATATAATACTGACAGCTCTATTTTGCCAGGTCGCATGATCACACTACATAAGTCTATGAGTCGGCCCCATCCTCTGCCCCACCACTCCTGCTGTTTCACATAATGCAGTGAGCAAATTGGTTCTAAATTTGGGGGATGTAATTTTGGTTGATCTGTTTATGTAACTGGACTAGGTTAAAGATCTCGTTCAATTGTTTTTTCAAAACTTTGTTTTTTAACAAAAGGTTTTTTTTCCCATGAATCTTTATGCATGAGGGCACTCCTTTGTTGAAAAACAGAGATTTCCTTTATTAATTATACTGCAAAATCTGACTTTAAAAATTCCCCTAACATGGAAGACTCATAAACACACCAACCTCTGTTCTCAATTAATTAAAATATGCAGGTAGTACATAATTACATAAGCTGGAGAACAGAGTCTGCTTGTGGATTATTATACAATAAAAGATTGTTTGTATTTAAAAATGTGCATGCTAAGTAGACAGGGCAGACAGAGTGCACATTGTAAATTAAGTATTCGTCAGACAGAATAATGATAACACTGCTAACCAGAACAAGATCGTTCATCATAACCACATACACTGAAGAAAAAAAAGACAAGCCACCTGTTTTGGAAAAGTCTCTCTGCATTTTGTCCCTTTTTTCCCCTTCTTGTTCTGTCAGTAATGCAAACTAATAGCACCAACAGAACAAGAAGGGGAAGACATAAAGGTAAAATAGGGAGGCTTGGAAGAATCGATCATCTTTTATGTCTACTCTCCTGCAATTCACTGATGTACTGTGCAAATACCATAAGCATGTGAAGTACCTCAGTAGTCATCACAAGAGAAGGAAGAACATTAACCGGTCATATTATGATAGTATTTAAAAAAAAAAATTAAGCAAATTCTTTCTTAAGTAATGCCATCATATAATAGCAATAATTCATTCCTTAGTTTGAGCACTGCAGGATTTATTCACAGTAGGCTTTATTTGATTACTTGGGCCTTTACTCTCATAATCAGACGAGTTCAACGTGCAATACTACACCCGGTCACAGAGTCTTCAAAAACAATAAAAAAAACTGTTAAAGAAAGTAATAAAAAAAATTTACAAGTAGTACACTTGTTAAAGAAAGAAATATTTTTATTAAGCCTTTTCATCCTACATCAGTAACCAGAATTTCATCAGAATAAAGCTGTTAACATCCAAGTTGTTTTTGTAAAGTCAGTTACTAAGCAATGTGACTCAAACATACAGTTTATATAAAGATATGTCCATAGTGCATAACATACATGAGTATGGCTGACCTAAGTCTTAAAATACAGGAAGTTGAAACATTGTCATTAATACTTGGAAACGTATTTGTATCAAGTGTTAACTGTCAAATAATTTCTCTGTATTCAGTTTTACTCTCCCATTTGCCACAGCTTGTATTAACAGAATTTTTTCAAGGATAAAAATCATAAACCTTTTAAAATTCTCATCAACTTTAGCATGCCTACATAGAACATTTTTCATATCCCTTCCTAACAGCAAAAACATGCTGATGTATTCCCTATTGGATATGCCCCTCTGTTTTCCAATGTAGAATGCTGCATCTGTTTGGCATTTTGTCACATAATAAAAAATCCAAAAGAACATGTATAGCATGCCCAAACTGTAACGGATTCTACTGAAAGAACGCACCCTTCAAAGCAACAGCCTTTTGCTAAAAAGTTAATTTATTCACCAACACACAAGGTTTAGCGCTTTCATCCACATGAATGTGGACTTCATCAGAATGTCATTTAACAATTAATTACTCAATTTATAAGCCATTTTGGCGCCAAAAGTTTCATTGTTTAATTGTATAATGTTTACCCCTGGAAAATGAATAAGGACAGTAAGAATTACACTAATAATAGGGACAAAGAAGTTGATTATGGTCAGAATACTGAGGAGTCTAATTATAAACAACGTAGATACAATACAAATTTGGGGGGGTGGAAGAGATATCATCACAAAAATTGGAGGAAGGATTGGAAATGGAAGCAGGACAAACCCCATTGGGGACAAGAGCAACAAAACTACAAATGTACAACAGATGGGGGATGGACAATCAGTGGTAGGTATACAAAATGTTCTTGAGAAGGAATTGGATACCCAGGCCAATGAATGAATAATCAATTGTGTAGATGACTTTAAAATTTACAATTACACTAATTTGGTTGTGAAAAATGAGCATTTCAAACTTTTTTCCAGAGGGATGAAATATATTCCTAATACAGGCTTCCATATTATAGACTGTTTGGAAGAGATTAAATTATATTTGAGGAAGATCAATTTAGCTGTTCAATTTAAGAACAATATTAAATATGTAGGAAAGGAAATATTTAAAAAGAAAAGTATATATATGCCTGTAACACAATCTAGTGTTGCAGAGTATGAAAGAATGGTTGTAAAAGAAATATATGATTTACATAATGATTTGAAACATAACAAAATGAATTATAACCTTACCCATAGTGACAAAAAACAAACAAAAAATCCGGAACAACTAATGAAAATAAATTAAATGACAGGAAGGAGTTCATTGCTTTCCTTAAAAGGAAAAAATGATGTCATGTGACATCATAGATCGTGTGTATTTAATGATTGTATTTTTTGTAACACATTATACAGTCTGAAGAAGTCCTTAGTGGATGAAAGCGCTTACTGTGGATGTGTTGAATTAAAAGTTTTGTCATCTTTCTGTGGCTCTGGTTCGGTTTAATTTATTTACCCATAGTGAGGCTGCTGTTTTGAGACAGCTTAAGGAAGACCAGAATATAAGGATTGTGAAATCAGATAAGGGGGGGGGGTAGTGATTTATGACACTTTGGAATTTGTTACTAAGATATTTGAGATTTTACAAACATCAGGAAATTATGAAACTGTTACTGTTAATGAAATACAGGCTGCATTAAAACGCAGTGACATGTATATAGAAGAATATTTGTTGGACAACCGTATTACTAATGAAGTGTATACATTTTTGAAGGTAGCACATCCGGTTATGGCCACTATAGTTGGCATATCTAAGATACATAAGAGCATTACGAACCCACCCTTTCGGCTAATTATATCAGGTAGTCATTCTAAAGCATTCCCATTGGGAGCGACCATTGATAAATGGTTAAAGCATATTTATGGGACCATTCCACATATGGTGAAGGATTCTTGGGGTTTCCTAAGCAGCCTGACTCCTGCAGTATGGAAAGAATTGTTATATTATATCGCCATTGATGTTGCAGACCTATTTTCATGTATTCCCAAAAAATTGGTTTAGATGGGTTCTGCAACAGTATTAGACAGAATACCAATTTAGACTGGGTTTTTGTATCCCTTATCATGGAAATGATGTCAAAAGTGCTTGATAGCAATTTTATTTACTTTGAGGGAGAGTATTATCGACAGACGAGGGGTGTGGTGATGGGGGCGGCATGTGCCTCCATGTTTGCTAACCTGGTCATGTTAGATTGGGAAACTACTTATGTATTTCAAAGTAGATTTTATAAGCACATCAGACATTATTCAAGATTTTTGGATGATAGATTTTTATTGTGGGAAGGTTCTTTGGAAACATTTGAGGAATTTATGGACTACATTAATAACTCGACTACATTTTTGCGATTTACACATACATGCAGCACTAATGGGACAGTGTATTTGGACACCTTTATTATGAATACCAGTAATGGTTTCAAGTCCAATATACACAGAAAGAGTACTTTTTCCAACAGTTACCTCGAATTATGAGTAATCACTCCAGAAAAACAATGAGGACCATTTTCAAAGGACAATGTATACGTGCTGCTTGGATGACCTCTCAGTATGCAGATATGGTTAAAGAAATGGAATATATATAGAATTTATTTAAACAGAGAGGGTATCCCATAAACATGTTAAATGATGTAAGGGGTTATGTCGTTAGTGAATGGGGTAGAAAATATCCCCCTATTTTAGGTAAGCCTTTATCAGAAAGGATTTCAGTGGGCAAAGTAGACGATGATAAAAACTATCAAAAGGCATGTATTTTGGAATACTCACCTTATGTAAACAAAGTTAAACAGATAATGGCCAGTAACTGGAACATTTTGTTAGCAGACAATGACATAAAGGATATAGTGAGGCCTGCACCATCCTTTGTTTACAAAATGGGTAATAATTTAAAGAGAAGTTTGGAACATGGGTGGGTCAACACACCACAAGATAAAAGACACACTAGGAAATGTGGATGTTGTAGACAATGTATTAGAAGTTGAGGGGGTTGTGTTGGACAATGTTAATAAAACTCAGGTCATATTTGCACAGGGGAATTGTAATTCCAAGTGTGTTGTGTATATGGCCAAATGTATGGCCTGTCCATGTTACTATATTGGAAAAACAGAGAGATATTTTAAGAACATGATTTATGACCATTTGTATAACATCACTAAAAGAGACAAAACTAATGCCCTTTATAGGCACATTAAGATGAAAGGACATGAACATATATTTAAATTTGCCATTCTGGAACAGATTAAAATAGGACCGAGAGGAGGTAACATTAAAGCCCTTTTAGGGTATAGGGAGACTAGATGGCAGTTACTGATAGACTCTTTAAATTTCCCTGGACTTAATGATTATATTACAGTTAAGCCCATATTACAGATGCATATATAGGGAAATGAGTAAGAAGCTGTTTAGACAAGGGTGTTGTGCAATATAATATTTCTTTTTAGTTTATTGGTGCATTATTACGGTGTGTGTATTAATTAGTACACAAGGACTGAGTATTTTACTCAACCCAATGTTATTGTTTTTATCAGATCAATTTATTAATAGCAAACAGTATATTTATATTGTTATATTTATTGTTATATTAATTGTTAGCAAATAATAGTGTGTTAGGAATTTTTTGGTTAATAAGGTTTGAAAAATGATATATGTATTGTGTGAATGAATTCTTTATTTTTTAACAGTTTAATAGTGTAATTGGTGGTATTAGATGCTTGGTAAAACATTTTTTGGCTCCAAAATGGCTTATAAATTGTATAATTAATTGTTAATTGACATTCTGATGAAGTCCACATTCATGTGGATGAAAGCGCTAAATCTTGTGTGTTGGTGAATAAATGAACGTTTTAGCAAAAGGCTGTTGCTTTGAAGGGTGCGTTCTTTCAGTAGAATCTGTTACAGTTTGGGAGTGTTATACATGTTCTTTTGGATTTATTTAGTTGTTTGCACGCTCAGTGTGAGAGTTTATTTTGTCACATAAACTATTCCAGACATTCTACAATCAAAATGACCCAACACCCATAGTTTTAGGTTATACAGTTTACATCTCCCACATGTTTTTTATCTTGCATTGGTTGTTCCTGTTGTTCTTTATTACATTATTGTTTTCCAAAGACTGCTTAATATTACTTCCTTTTTTAAAAAATATAAGTAGGTTTGTCACTTGCTACTTTAGCAGTCCCTGGATTTGATGGTCAAAACTACCAAGTTCTTTGTGGTGGCTGTAATACCTAATGATGGTAAAGACCCATCAGACCCAACTTCATATATACCCATTTCAATTTTAAACCATGATTATAAAGTTTTACGTTATTTTATTTGATGTTTTGTACTCTGTTGTTTTATGTTATTTTATTTGATGATTACAAAGTGTTTATGTCTATACTAGCTAAAAGAATGGCAAATATGTTGCCAAAATTGAAAAGAAAGGCAAATGCGTTGCCAAAATTGATATATATATATATATATATATATATATATATATATATATATATATATAGGTTCATAGGTTCATAGGTTGGTACTAGGCTATCAGCCCTAGGGCCTATACAAGCCTAGCCATAACAATTCCCTGGCTATTTCTTCCCACATTATTTACTTTCCTGGACCCCTGTCTAGCAGGGCGACTGACGTGATCCCTGGGGTGAATTTCCTTTCCCCCATCCAATTGTCAAGGTTCCTCTTGAAGAGGTCCAAAGAGGCACTCTGCTTGACATGTATGGGCAATCTATTCCAGAGTCTGGGGAGTCTCTGGGTCAGGAACCTATCCCTCCAGCATGTTTTGTTTATTGTGATGACAAGATTTAGATCCCTGGAGCGTGTAGCTCTGAGGGATTGGGATTTCTTTAAGTGTAGCATGTCCAACAGCTCTGGGTTTGACATGGCCTTGTATGTTAAGCAGAGATCGCCTCTGAGTAGACGATATGCGACAGAGTATAGCTGGAGTTTTTTAAGGCGGTCAGCGTAGGGCATCTGCTTTAGGCCTGTGATTCTTTTAGTGAGGTATTTCTGAGGCCTTTCCAGTTGTTGCAGATGTCTTGAGAGGTACATACCAAATGGGGCGTTGTATTCTATAATGGGTCTAATGAGGGATGAGTACAGTGGGACGATGACCTCATTCTTTCTGGATGAAAAGCCCTTCGTGATGAGGTGTGCCACATAGAAGGATTTCCTGACTGTTGTGGCGATGTGGTTATCGAAGGTGAGACCACTGTCCACCTGTGTCCCTAAGTCTCTTATCACACTTTCTGTGTTTAGTGTACTGCCACCTATATGGTAATTCATGGATACATGTTTTTTCCCAAAGGGGATAACAATACATTTCTTGGCATTGAGCTTGAGCCCATGGCTCTGGCACCAAGCATCTGTTTCTGTAAGGCCCTTTTGTAGAGTATCCACATCATTTGGGATTCAGTAATGGCTCCCAGTTTGCAGTCATCTGCAAACTTTGTTAGCCAGAGTCCCTTAGTGTTGACCTGTACTTCAGAGAAGTAGATGCCAAACAAGAGCAGCCCCAGGACTGAACCCTGAGGTACTCCACTTGTCACTTGTCTGGAGCTGGATTTGGAGTCGGCTACTTTTACAGTGTGGGTTCTATCAGTAAGCCATTTAGCAACCCATTGGGTGACATAGGGATTAATGCCCAACTTAGTAAGTTTATCTATGATTCCAGAGTGGGGGATGGTGTCAAAGGCCTTGGCAAGGTCTAGATAGGCTGTGTGGACCACCTTACCTTGTCCATGGCTCTGGAGACTGATTCAAAGAAGTCAATCAGGTTCAGGAGACAAGATCGGCCCTTCACAAACCCAAACTGGGTGGGGTCCAGTGTTTGAAGGTTGCCAATGTCTTTGTTTATAAGTTCCATGATAATACACTCCATGGCCTTGCAGATAAGGCTTGTCAGACTGATGGGACGGTAGTTTCCGGGATCCAAGGTGGATGCCCCCTTGTGGATTGGGATAACTGTAGCTCTGCGCCACTCAGTGGGCAGGAAACCTGAGGTGAGGCTATGATTAAACATGACACTTAGGTGAGGTGCCAGTTCATATTGTAGTTCATGTAGTACACAGCCCGGGATGTCATCTGGTCCCATGGATGCTGTATTCTTGGCTTTAGAGAGTGCGTTTTGTACCTGTGTGGCCATTATTACTGGAATTTGGCAATCTTCCGGTATTGAGATGGGCCATTTAGGGGTGAGAGGGGGGTGAAGTTGGCACTGAATCGATCTGCCAGGATATTGGCAATATCCTTTGGATCAGTATATCTAATGCCATTCTGTTTTAGCTCAGAGCAGACCTGAGCATTGCCATTTAGATTTTTGACATAGTTATAGAATGCTTTGTGGTTGTTTGGAGGATTTTATGAGGCATCTCAGTTTCTTACTGAGGCTAGTAAGGGAGTTTTTTGCATCCTGGCATTTTCCTCTTTTCTGCAAATGTTTCTTCCTTTTGTTGTAAAGTTTGTTTATGGCAGGGGACCACCAGATTGGCTTCCTTTTTTGGATGAGAGCATTTTGGTTCTATTTGGGATGGCACGATTCATGCATGAGTGGATGTGCTTGTACAGTGCCTTAGTGTAGGATTCAGCAGTTGAACTTTCAGTTCCCGTCTGCATGGGTGTTATGAAGTTTGTCACTTCTGACTTGAGTAGCATGAAGTTGGCTTTGGAGAAGTTTTTTTACGGTGGTTTCTTTACTGCGGGGTGGGGAGGGATGTGGATGTTAAGGGTGATTAGCTTATGATCAGACCTGACTAACGAGGGGGTGACCATAGGTATGGAGCATTGATTTCCCATGTTGGTAATGACCAGGTCTAGGATATTGGAGCCCCTGGTGGGACTATGGATTAGTTGATGTGTGTGTGTGTGTGTGTGTGTGTGTGTGTGTGTGTGTGTGTGTGTGTGTGTGTGTGTGTGTGTGTGTGTGTGTGTGTGTGTGTGTGTGTTTGTGTATATATATATATGTGTGTGTGTGTGTGTGTGTGTGTGTGTGTATGTGTATATATATATATATATATATATATATATATATATATATATATGTGTATACATGGATCAGTGTGGTTTTGTGGTGGGAAGGCAAACATTTGACAACTTTAATAGAACAATGGTGATCCAGAGGGAAGCAGAGTATAAGAAAATACTCCTTTTGTTGGTGAGTCTTGATGCAGAGAAAGCATTAACAGAGTAAGCTGTGATTTTATGAGCAGGGTAATGGAAGCCTTTGCATTTCCTGATTTAATAATACAGTTATTTAGGAGGATATATGTGATAGAACAGAGGCAGGAATTCAAGTGTGTAGGGGCCACTCTGATAAGTTGAATCTGAATAGAAGAACCAGGCAGGGGTATCCTGTATCCCCTCTGTTATTTGCTTTATATTTAGAACAATTGGCAAAGAAATTAAGGGACTCGGAAATTCAAGGATATAATTGGTATGGTAATCAAGAAAAGTTGGCTTTATTTGTAGATGATATTATTTTGTACGTGTTAAATCCAGAAAGGACATTTTAGTGTTGTGGAACATTTTGAGGCAGTTTCAAGTCTTTTCAGGATACAAAATGAATGAAGATAAAACAAAAGCTATAGCCTTAAATTATGTACCCATGAATTGGTTCAGTAATGCCAATATTTATGGAGACATAGTAAGATAAATTATTTAGGAGTACAGCTTAAAAAGGCTTCTGTTGTAGCAGCTAATGATATGTGAGAAGAGACTAAACAAAAGGGAATACAAAAACTAAGAAACTGGAAGCTCTTATTTATTGATACAAGACAGTAAGATACCAACCGTGAATATGTTTAATAAGATACCAGCTGTGAATACGTTTTAGTCCCTTTAGTTTTATATACAGGTCAGGCATATTTTTATCAACCAGAGGAGAAGTTGTGGGAAATAATTAATAAAGTGTTGAAGGACTTTATCTGGGAGGAAAAGTGGGCAAGGGTTAACAGGGATAAGTTGATTCTTCTAATAGAACAAGGTGGTTTAGTATTACCAGATTTGAAGGACTCACATACATAACACAAGCAGAAAATTATAATTCAGAGGGGAAAGGGATGATAATGAAGCGAGGGGGGGGATTTAAGAAACAAGGAGAGAGTGGGATTCTAGATGCAGGTCCTTAAGGAAAATAACAAGAAATGTACAGAAGCTTATATTCATAAAGTAGTATAAATTATTCTAAGAACTAAGCATTAACTTAAAAAGCGTACTTTTCATTTAAAGGCACATCATGGCTCTCCTTTGGTAGCCCATTAACATCTGATGCAACATTGTTATCATTCTTGTAATAGTCATTCATGTTAATACAGGAAATGTAACCTGTATCTCTAGGTATGTTTTCTTGCTTTGCTTACCACAGTCTATCCGTTTGTAAAGTCTTTTCCTTTTTTATTTTCTATACTATCCACTAACTTGTCCAAATGTGACAAAACAGCTGCCAAGTCATTTATTTTTGGAGGATACATAAGGTCTACTGCCAATCATTAGCGGACCGGAGTTCCGTTGTGGCGACCCCTAACTGGGAAAAGCCGAAAGACAAGACATAAGGTCATTCACAATACAGCCTCTAAAATATTTATCTAGCTGCAACTCTGAGCTTTTTAAAATTTGTCTCAAACTATCATATTTCATTCAGACAAACCTTTAACTGATGAAGCTGAATTAGTTACATTATTAAATTCCTTGGGAGGTACAAGCCAGAGAGTCACAGTTAACCAAAAAGGGGAAACATTTGTGTTACCAATTACCAAATTAATTTCCATATTCTTGTTCCCCAGTACAGTTGAGGTTTTAATAAATATTTATATATTTTTTACATATAGGGAGTTTAAACTGCACCATACAGTTTTATACAGCCATTTGACACATGCACACGCTGGTTTTAAAAACAATACATTACATTTGTATTCTTTGTATTTATATATTCCTGTATAGCATAATATTTTATCTTTTTAGCACTTGTATATATTACAAAACTCAAAAGAATTTAAAAGAATGCACTTATGCTTTTTAATCAGTTATTTTATTTTAATTAGAGGATATCCATGCTATTTTTACTTGTTTTTCATTGATTAAATGTCTGTTGTAGTTGGATTTTTAAGTCATGCAAAAAGTTGGCTGGGTTATAAATTTGTTAGAATGGCTTTCTGATGTTGTTCTGATGAAGTCACAACCGTTTTAGGGACAAAAGTGCATTGTATCTATTATTTTGTGTGGTCAAACCTTCATTTACAGCATTTAATAAATTGTGTTTCAAATTTTGCACTTTAAATGTTGGTTTGGTGGTTGAGCTATTTCTTTCGGGATTCATTTGTGTTAGTAGCTAGTTTGTCTCATAAACCAGCATGTTGGAGTGTACCAACTGTAGAGCTATTGTCTTCTGTTTATGATAGCCCTTTTTATTTTATCAGTCATGGATTCTTGCTATATTATAATGTCAGTATAATTGCAAAGTAATTAGTTAATTACTAACTTGATAAATTAGCAGTTTGACAAAAGCCTATGATGATGATAATGATGATTAAACAGGTTGGCAGTTAACTAGTTACTTTACTAGTGAGTCAGCATTATAATTAAGGCCAGTTATCACCTGTTCTCCCAGTTATGTAACTATACACTGCCTATACATTATATTTAATTCTCAATACTGGGAGAAGTGCTTTGGCATAAGGAGGGCTTTGTAAACTTTTTTTGGTACAGTAATTCTTAAAACTTGGTTTTCAGGGAAGAGCATTCACATTCATGAAGGTGCATGTGAAACTCCTAGACAAACTCTTTTGTTGAAAATGCAGTTTCAGAAAAACTAATTTACACATATTTAAATGCAGAATGAGAATGTCAACAAATTAATGAATTTATGTAATTATTCTACAAAGTTTTGCTGAACTAAGACAGTTTGTATTGCTGGGGAAAGTAAGGCATGGAAATAGCAGCGAATTCTCAAAGGAGTTTTCTTTATCCTGATAGATTTCCTGAAGCACGTTGCTTTTTTTGTTTAGGGTAATTTAATGCCAGTTGTTTTATATCTAGGAAAGGTTTCACATCTTTTGTGCAGTTTCAGAGACGCTTCCCAATCTCCCTGTGAACTAATGAAACTAGTGAACAGACTTGGGACCTCCCATTTCCTTTTCATGTCTTGTCTATAACTTATTTGTTGATGCATTTGCAATGACTTTGTGAAAAAGGGGAAACCAAAGCCACGCTATAAATTATTTGCACTATCAATGGCAAACTGCAAATTGATTGTATCATTTCCTGAAGCACAGAAAAACAGCAGGAACTGTGTGGATAATGCAGAAGGAGAAAAGGAAAAAAAACTATGCTTGGAATTCCCTTGATTGTACTTTTTAATTACAGAGAATTACAAACATTTATATGATTTCAGCGGGTAATTCTCTGGGGACAGCCTGGCAGAAATGCAGTAGGTTGTGTTTGTGGTTTCCTTCCTTCTCCTCCTATACTTACAAAGCTGAGAGGAACTGAGAAAACTGAGTTCTTAAAGGTTACATTTAAAAACAGTGATTAAAAGTTAAATTATGGTGGAACATGAAACCTCTGAGACAGTAGCTTGTAAATGTGCTGCAATTTTTAAGTTGATGTACTCAGTAGCATTTAAAAAGTAAATGTGGCCCTAGACCTTACTCCTTATATTAAAAGAAAGAAAGATACACTATTTCTTCGAAAAAAAAAAAAAAAAGTAAATGTTTGTTTTCTTGTTGACTGGTTCAGGCAAGTGGACAATTGTTAATCTTTATTGTTTTCATTATTTTACTTCAGTCAGTGATTACTGTAATGTATCCAAAAAGAGAATTGCTTAGAACTAATTAGATGGCTGCAACCCTCCACTAGCAGCTTGACATTTGTTCACTGATACCTAATACAGAGGGCACCCAAGAGGTGGCCATACTGTAGGTCACGTGGCAGTACCAGGTGCCTTTTCCTGCAGAGCGATTACCTGCAAGGAACTAGATTGGTTACATACTCTGACCAAATTAACAGCACAAACCCAGCTTTCTGTACCCTGTAACCACTTCCTCACAGGACTGTTCTTCAGCAGTATGACTTTGACTTCTAAGTCTTGTAAATGGATTCATAAAGGTTGCCATTAAGAGTGTACTAAGTGTACATTTAGTGCAGCCTTTCTGAGTGAATAGACAACACAAGCAATGTGCTAAGGATGTTTTGAATATAGAAAGTGTACATAATACTTAGTGGTAACCAGAGCTGATGTTGCCAGAGAAGGTTGTAAAATTTCAGAGGGACCCACAAATAACTCGTTGACCTCGATCTTACTCTTAACAAGGTAAATTACCAATTTGTTGTGTGTAGTAGGACTCTGCAGTGTCCCTAGAGCACCATAAGAGATTCCTTAATGTACTCAGTGAAATACCCTTAATGAAAAATATGTTTATGTTGGGAGATTTCAGTTATCTCAGAAGCTGGGTATATGTGCAAAGATTCCAGGACACAACGGTTCCCTAGACCAAATAGTTAACCAGCCTACTGGGAGTGGTCCTTATCCTTGCAACATAGCTCCCAAATGTATACGGTCTTAGTTATTTCTTCTCTTGGCAAGTCAGACTACAAATCAGTAAATCTTTTCATTCAAAGCTGCAAGCTATACTGCTGTAAGCAATTCTAAATTTAGAGACTGTAAGCTTACAAGTTTATTTAAATTCTATGATGAGCTGTCTAAGAGACTAATCTCAGTTTCACAGCCCCCCATGCAGCATCACTTGTTACTCCCATTTGGAACTAAATATAATGGGTAATATAAAAATAAGCAACCTTGGTGGTCCAACGGTGTAAATAACTTAAAGTTCTGTAGCAGATTAAAAGCTACCCACAGTAAAGACTCTATCAAAAAGATCAACATGGATCTAAAATAACCAGGTAGTCAAAGCTAAACATGAATTAAAAGGAGCATCAGAAACCAAAGATAACTGCAAATCCTTATTTAGCAGTAGTAAATTGAGAAGTAATACCAAGAAAAGTTCTTGAATAATTTTAATTGGCATTGCCTGTGCTGACCTGAAATGGTTCAGGTCCTAACAGTGCTATAAAAACTAACAATACTTTATTTATTTATTTTATTTTTATTTGTTTACATTCATTTACCAGGGTAGTGCACTGATCAATATTGACCAGTTTCAGCCTGGGTGAAATACAGAACATTTCACAAACAAAAAAATATAGATATGCATGTCACAGTCCATACTCTAGACCAATAATCAAGGAGCCTCAATCCTCATCACTGACACTGGTGAGAGACGTCCATTAGGAGAAAAAGTGGATGCACATAGTATTTTCAGTTGCAGCTCTCTACACCAAGCACAGTTTCCCTTAAGAGTACACAGGGCGTATACTCCAGACCTGGGGCTGGACTCTCTCTCTCTCCAGGCCCCAAGCAAGACTGATGATTAACTGATGATTGCTTGATTTTATTGTATATATAGATAATGAAGTAAGGAATTAATTTTGTACTCATTGAAGGCTTGGTGCCGAAGCGCTAAGTTTGAATTAAAGTTTGGTGAAAACTGTTCTGTGGTCTGTGACTTTCAAACTGTGGTATTTTATTATGTTTATCTTGTTGCTGTGGTATTTTAAATTATTTGCTGTAATCTGGATTGGCTAACACAAGAGGTCCTCACAAAGCCCCTTTAAGCTTTAGGAATGCCTGCTCATAAGCTGGGGTCCACACTACCTTTTCTGGCCTGTTTTTCTCTCCAGGTCTGTCAGGGAAGCAGCTATTATACTATAATTGGAAGTGAACTTTCTATAGTACTCTCTTGTCCCCAAGAATACTCTCACCTGGTTTTTGGTAACTGGGGCAGACTATACCTGAATAGCCTCCACTTTGGTAGGTTCTGGCCTGATCTTACCACTCTCCACTATATGCCCCAGGTAGGAGGCCTGTGCCATATCCACATGACACTTACCGGGCTTAATGGTCAACCCTGCCCTTTGTAGTCTGCCCAGGACCGCCTGACCTGCTGAAGGTGTTCTTGCTAGGAATGGCTGCAAATAGCAATATCATCCAGGTAGGTGGGGGCATAATCTCCTGCTCCTGCTAGCATACAATCTTCCAACCTCTGGAAGGTTGCTGGGGCATTTTTAATCTCAAAGGTCATCTTTTTGAACTCATATAATCTGAAAGGAGTCACAAAGGCTGACCTGTCTCTAACAGTGGGAGTCAAGGGCACTTGCCAGTACCTTTGGTCAGATCAGTAGTGGTCAGATACTTAGCCCCAGCAAGCTGCTCTAAGGCTTCACCTGTCGTAGGCATGGGATAATTATCTGACTCTGTATGACTGTTTAGTTTTCTGTAGTCCATACAGAACCTGGTGCTCCCATCTTCCTTTCTTTGGTACCAAAACCACTGGGGAGACCCAGGGACTGCTGCAGTCCTGGATTACCCCTAGTTCCAACATTTCCTGTACCTCCTCTCTCAGAGTCTGTCTGACTGGCTCAGGCACCCTGTAAGGGGCCTGCTTCATAGGCCTTTGGGGTCCTGTATCCGCATAGTGCTGCATCAGGTGGGTGCACCCAGGTTTCCCAGTGAACATTCCCCCAAACTCCTGCAACACTGCTCAAATTTCTAGAACCTGGGTAGGGGATAGCCAGTGGGACATTGCTACCCCTTCCACTGAGGTGTCAGAGCCTCACAGAGGAGATCAGTAACAAGATCCCCATCAGACACCTCCTGCTATCCAATGCAAATACTCAGCACCAGGGTCTCACTATCCTGGTAAGGTTTCATCATGTTAACATTGTACAATAATTTATGCCCCTGCCTCCTGCCTAGCAGTTTTACCATGTAATTAACATCACTGACCTTTCTTACCACTGTGAAGTGTCCCTCCCAAGCTGCCTGCAGCTTGCTGTGTCTGACAGGTATGAGCACCATAACATGCTTACTCACAGCATATTCTCAGGTGCAAGCATTCCTGTCATACCAGACCTTTTTCTGCTGTTGGGCTCCTGCCAGGTTCTTCTGGTCCAAGCCCATGAGCTGCCTAAGCCTTGTCCTCGGATTTAGGACATATGCCACCACAGACTTCTTGTGGGATTCACACTCACCCTCCCACTCATCACAAATAAAATCTATACGCCCCCTAACCCTATGCCCATACAGCAACTCAAAGGGTAATAAACCTTTGGACTCCTGGGGTACCTCTCTGTAAGCAAACAGCAGATAGGACAAATATTTGTCCCGCTCTCCCTTAATATGGTCTGTAAATGCCAGTAGCATGGTCTTTAGTATAGAGTTTAACCTGTCCACAAGATCATTAGTCTGGGAGTGGTAGGGGGTGATCTGTAGGTGCTTCACCCCACAGCACTTCCACAGACAAGCCAGCATGAACATGAAATTGACACCTCTGTCAGTCAGTATATCTCTCGGGAAACCTACCATGTTGAAAATCTCCAGCAAAGTATTTGCCACCTTCTCTGCCTCAATGGAGGACAAAGCCACCACCTCAGGGTATCTAGTAGCATAATCTACTACCACCAGGATATACTTCTTCCCTGTGGAGCTTGGAACACTCAGAGACCCCACAGTATCCACAGCTACCCTCTGAAATAGCTCTTCAATCACAGGCAAAGGCATCAAAGGAGCTTTGACCTTTTTCTTCTGCCTTGCCTACCTTTTTGCACAGCTTACAGGTCCTGCAGTACCCTGTTTCATCCCTTACAATCTAAGGCCAATACAAGTTCTGCATAATCCATCTCTTGGTAGACTTTATGCGATCTGAAAAAGGAATGTCATGAGCTATGGCTAAAAGTGCCAGATAGTAGGATCTAGGCACTACCAACTGCTGTATTACTTCACCCTGTAGCCCTCCATCAGGGCTCCACTCTCTATAGAGTAACCCTTTGTTCCAGTATACAGATTCCCCTTTTCCTTGAGAATCAGGTGGCTCCTTAGCTACCTCCCTCAAGCCTCATAAGGTATGGTCCAAAAGCTGAACCTGTATCAGCTCTAATTTTGTGGCCCTTCTCAACTCCCTTTCCACAGGAAGCC
The DNA here is from genome assembly GCF_019279795.1 of Protopterus annectens. Lineage (NCBI taxonomy): Eukaryota > Metazoa > Chordata > Ceratodontiformes > Protopteridae > Protopterus > Protopterus annectens. The sequence goes on from NC_056751.1 coordinate 805,016,585, forward strand.
TGGTATCTTCTGACCATGGTGCCTCACTGTCAGATGGGTACTACCACCCACCTCTGTCATTGCAATCACCATGTCCATAGGAACATCAGTACCTATCAACGGCTGTGGCTCACTTTCAGGATGACCGCTACAGGGTAGCTCCCTCCCTGAAATAGTCACATCACCAGCCTCAGCTTCAGGTGTGGGGTCTGCCCAGGTCTCCCCCAGGCTACCAGACCCGCATGCCTCTCTCCAAGCCTGACTGTGTGTAACTGCATGAACACAAGATACTGCATTATCAAAATCATTCCCTATCAAGACATCTGCTGGGATATCCTCAAACACACCTACCTGCTTGTTTCCTTTTCCACGCTCCCAGTCAAGGTGAACCCTGGCTAAAGGTATTTGGAATGGGGTCCTTTCTAAAGCTCTGACCAGAGTGGACTGTTTGAGCAAGTACTGCTCCTTTCTAACTACTGCAGGCTTCACAATGGTTATGTCAGAGGCTGTGGCTCTCTTAGCAGTGGCCTGTCCACTAAGATGGCATACAAACTCTGGTGAAAGGTAGGTATCCCTGTTGCCTCCAGACAACTTATCACTGGCATGCTGTTAATCCCACTTGCTGGCAACCTCACCTTTTGTTCCACACCTTGCTTCAGTGGACATTTGTATGCTACATGGCTCTCTGGCTACATTTAAAACATCTAACCCTTGATCCTGGCCATGTACCTAAACTGTTGGCTTCCCCTGTTACTGGTGAACTCTGCTGGGGTGGTTTAGGTTGCCCACCCTGGCTTCTGTTATACCCATGTGCAGCACTGGGTATCCCCTTCTTGTGCAGTGATGCCCTGCTTGATAAGTAGCTATCCTTTTTTTCTCCACAGCTCACCTGCATAGTTACACTCCTGGTCTGCCATCCAGATTCTCATGTCATCAGGCAAAGTGCTAAAGGCTTGTTCCTGTACCAAAAGGTTTGCCAGCCTTTCAAAAGTGCTGACCTGGCACCCACTCACCCACCTTTGGAAATAAGTGCTTAACTCAGCAATATAATCACATACACTTTCATTTGCCTTGCATCTATGCTCACAAAACTTTTTTCTGTAAGCTTTAGGTGTTAACATAAAACATTCCAATAAACATTGTTTAATTTATCATAGTTTGTTTAAACAATCAGTATCAGACAATTTAGAAACAGCAGTTACAGCTTTACCATGGAGTAAGGGGGTCAGAAACCGTACCCAGAGCCCTTGGTCAACATTATGCTGTTTACGTACTCTTTCAAATATATGAATAAAACTATCACCTTCTGTAAACTGTGGAAGGAATTTACTGACCTGTATTACTTGTGGGGTTTGGTTATTCCCTTCCACATTCCCTCCAAGACCCTGATGAAGACTCAGCAGCTCCCTCTCATGTTGGCATTGTTTCTCCTTTTCTTCAGCCTCTAAACACTGCATTCTCTCTGCTGATTCTATCTCCAAATGTTTATCCTCCAGTTCAAGTCTGTTTAACTCCAAATGGGGTTTTCCTCAGAGGAAAAGGTGAACTCTCCTGTTTCTGAAGGCTGCACATCCCCATTACCATTTGCCTTCTTGGTTGCTGATCCATGCTGCCATTGTGATTAAGGCTGAAATCATTTCCTCTTTAGTCAGGTTGACATGCACCAGTCCTTTGGCTTCACATGCCTTGGCCAGCTGGATCTTTGTCACCTTGCTATAATCCTCTGCTGACATCTTTGCCTGCTTTCCCTGACTAAACTAAACTAACAAAAGTAAATAAAAGTGTTGTGAAAAAGAAACTCTGTATGTTTACCTTCTGGATGCTGAGAGTACACACAACTTCAGTGACAACTGCCCACAGGCTACTGAAGTTCAATTAATTTCCCACCCAGCTGCCACCAATATGTGACGGTCCCTACTCCGGGCTGCTAATCAAGGAGCCTCAATACTCACCACTGACACCAGTGAGGGATGGCCACTAGGAGCAAAAATGGATACACACAGTATTTTCAGATGCAGCACCAAGCACGCACCTGGGGCTAGACTCTCTCTCTCACTCTATCTCTCTCTCTTTCTCTCTCTCTCTCTCTCTCTCTCTCTCTCTCTCTCTCTCTCTCTCTCTCTCTCTCTCTCTCTCTCTCTCTCTCTCTCTCTCTCTCTCTCTCTCCAAGCCCCAAACAAGACTCCACACTGACCACATTGGAGCTCTGTATCCTTCTTGCAAGTAGCTGACATACATATATTTGGATATTTGATCTTCACACACACACTGACGCGCACACACTCATGCGACACACACACACACACACACACACCTTGGAAAGGCTGGCACAGATTTACCAGCTGTGCCCCCTCTGCCCAGACTATAAGGTAATTATGCAGCCACCAGTCAGCTACTCTAAAGGTCTTACAAGGGTATCCAATTATACTGAGTAAAATTAATACTAATACAAATTGGCAGAGTTTGACCAATGCAGCAACATTTTCAGGAGCATCCAGTGTCACTAAAATAAGCATAAGTACTCTTAAGATGCTAAAAGTATTATGTAAAAGACCTGCCACAATGAAAATGATAGAAATATTTAATAATAAATAAAGTAGAAAACATGAGAATAATGAATATACTGTTACAATAAAGTTTCAATGACATTAGATATAAAACATAACACAGTTGGATAGATTCACACAGATGCAGAAAAATAAGCCAATCGCATTATGTTTTCCTGATTGACTAAAGAATTATTATTTCCTAGTTAAGTTACTTACTACAGCAAGACAAGATGATGAGTATTGTGTTGCTTACTACAGCAAGGTAAGATGAGGTGTGTGGTTGTGTGAGATACCTGTGTGACATTTTCCTGTCAGATTCCAAAAAACAAAGTGCTGTTGTGAGAGTTCAGTCATATCTCTCTCACTAATGTATAAAAAAAATCATTTCAGTGCTGGCTATAGAATGACATCATATCTGGTCACCTGACTCTGGTACGATACACACCCAGAGCTTTATTAAGATCTGTTGTAGCATCTGAAAGTTATAAAAACTTCCACCCTTCCAGGGTAGCATCTCGTTCACCCTTAAGAACAATGCATTAAGATTCCTAGTCCTGGCTTTCCCAGACATTTTTGTCTCTGGCTGCAATCAGACCTGTAAGATAAAATCTTTATGGCCTAAACTAAGCCATTAAATTTTCAACCTATTTTTAAAAATTAGCTGGAATGAGATTAACCTCTTCCCTTCCAGAATTCTCTGTTAAAACATATACATTATGTTATAATACTGTCTGACATACATGTGTATCTCTTTTGTAGCAGGAATGCATGTTTAACACAAGCAACTTTACAAATACATTTTTAACACAAGCATCTGCACAAATCAGTGTGATGGTCAAATAGCATAAAATTCTTTACAAAACTCCAGCTAGCTATGCTGGCATTTGTTACATGTGCACTGCCCTACTCTCCCTGATATGGATGGCACTACCTAATATCATCACAATGTAAGCAATAACAGAGTAGTTCAGACTAATTACATAGAAAAAGTGTAGTTTATATATATATATATATATATATATATATATATATACATAATATATATGTATATTATATATAATATAGATGTGTATATTATATATATATATATATATATATATATATATATATATATATATATATATATATATATATGTGTGTGTGTGTGTGTGTGTGTGTATTTTAGTGAACAATCACAGCGCAATGTACAGTCATGTAGAGTGTAATGTGCAATATATACATAAGTTTCTAAAGTGGGTCAGTCTTCAGTAAATCTTGAGAGAGGTGAAGAAAACTTGGAAAGAAGATAATTTATCTAATATGCCCTGTGATGAAGCAGGAGCATTTGGCTTGGATGAAGAAGTCCTTTTGAGTTGCATTCTGAATTTGGAATAAGTGTTTATTTCCTTAATGTCAGTGGGGTGAACTTGCAAAAGAGAAGGTTCCTGTGAGGAGAAAGAATGTGCAGTGTTGTGGAGTTTGGTTCTAGGGGCAATGAGAATTGGTGCTGCTTGTGAGTAATGTATCAGGTTGTTTGAGGAGAATGTTTCATGAATTCTAGCTGTAAGGGGAGTAAGCTGTGGAGTTGTAGTAGTATGTACAGTTGGGATCCTAAATGTAGGTTTGATCTTTGTCTTATGGGTAACCATTTTGCTTTTTCTTGGATGACACAGCAATGCTCACAGAAAGGCAAGTTTGTAATGAATCAGCAAATGCTGTTATAGATAGTATGGAGTGTGTTAGTGTTTTTTTGGTGGCAGAAACAAAAATTGGATGCCCTTATTCAAGCTGAAAAAGTATACTCCTTTGCAATGAATACTCCAGTTGACTGGGATAAAAAAGGAGAGATCTTTTTCGCCCCAAAAAAGCAGGAAGTTTATTCTGGCTCTCACTTTGTCAATGGAGAAGTGGAAGTTTAATGACCACTCAAGCCGTAATGCTGGGTATTTGAAGGTAGAAGTTGTCTCTATGGCTTGTTGTGAAAGACAAAGACAATTAAAGAGTCAGGTGCTAGGTGAATTTTCTGTGGAGTTCCAAAAAGCTTAGTTTTGGTATTGGTGGAGTTAAGAAGTAGTTTATGGCTTATTAGCCATTGGTGGAGCTCATATAAGTCCAAACAGAGTTGTCATTAAATGTTGGTGTGAAAGTGACTTGTTTAGTAAATGACCATGTCGTCATTATGGAGAATAAAGTGGGCAATACAGGAGGTCACAAGGGAATTTGTTAATGAAAATGGAAGAGAAGAGGGGGAAATAATGGATCCTTGTGGTACACTTTTGGTAATAGGTGCAGATTCTGATTGGGAAGATCCTATTTTCACTCCAAATTGTCTGTCAGTGAGTAGTATTTAAGCAAGGTAACAATGCCTGGACTGATACCAATTTCAATTAGTTTGTTTTGGAGAAAATAGTGGTCAATGAGGTCAATTTGTCAGGTGTATAAATAGGGTGCCTTAAGGAGGCCAATACCAGAGTTTGCAGGATGTCATCAGTTAGTGGCCTAAGTCCTGTTATAATACTTCAGCCATGGATGGATATATATATATATATATATATATATATATATATATATATATATATATATATATATATATATATATATATATATATATATATATATATATATATATATACAGTATATATATATATATATATATATATATATATATATATATATATATATATATATATATATATAGTTATATATATATAAAGAGAGAGAGAAAAGTTTGCCCGGAATTAGGAGGATAGATATTTGATGGAAGTGAGAGGTTTCTTTTTGGTTGACTTGGTTTGCTGCTTTGGGAAGAGTTTAATTAGAATAGGTTTCCAAATCTTTGTCATGATATTTTGTATGAGCCATAGAATACATATGTGGGTGACAGGAAGACATAGATGATCTCTGCAGTGATATATGAACCACAGGTTTATGTTGTTATAGTCAGACAACTGGACAAGACAGCAACAAACGTACTGTTGTTGAACTCCTGCTGCAGGTTTTAACTTAAGCTTAGCCGTAACGTGTGTCTATGATGTATAGTAAACAGCCATTGTAATGCGTAACTAACCTCATTTGAAAGTGCAATATTCATACACTGGACTGCTAACTTAGTTTTATCAAGGCTGGGTTATGTCTACTTAATTTAATAAATTGCTTTGCAAAGGTCAGAGAAGCAGTGGCTAGAGGTTGGTTAGTCCCTACAGCATATCTAGATTTGGCCAAGGCCATTCTCACTATACCCCATGCCAGCACTGCAAGTAAATTAAAAAAAGGAATTAGCAGGGCAGCATATGGCTCAGTGCTGGTGGTAACCCTGCTTAATGGTATATAGTTTTCTGATTTCCATATTGTAATCCCAGGCCTATGGCTATCCCAAGACAACGATGAATGTACTCAGTCCTAATTAGACCAATTGTAGAATAGAAAGCCCCTTTCAGCATGTACCTGGACAGATGTATTGTGTAGTTAAAAGGTCCCAAAGATTCCAGACTAAGAGGTTATTGGCCTAAACTCCCTTAGCTACTATTGATAAGCTTGAAACCCTGTCTCTATAATGAGAGCTATGCTTTACATTCCATGCCATCAAAGACCCTACTCATCTGGATCTCTTGTACCTCCATGACAAAAGGTTCCACAAATACTTACACTAACATTCCAAACTGAGCCAGCATATAAATAAAACATGTCGGAGGGACAGATTTATTACCCAGTGGTTAGCCTTTACATCTTAAACAGACTGACACCCTCACATCTTTCAAGAAGAACCTGGATAAATAAATGGGTATCCACAAATTCTTCCCTGGTCTAATACATTTTAGCCTCATAATAGTAGGAGGTATATCTTGAGAGTAGGTGTTGGCAGTGCACAGGTGGTCTTTTGATTTATTTGTCTTGTAACTCCTGTGATTCCCACTGCTTGCCTCCCACCTGCCCTTGTGTGCCATATGTTCTGGCCCTTATTTTTTACCAAGAGATGGATAGGTGAGTGTCTAATCTGAAGCCATAATGGACCTTTCCTTCTCATAGCCCCAGCTCAAATGCCTCCATTTCACTCTCCCAAGGATCTGTTTCTGCCTTAGTATATTCCACTTCACTGACGCTAGGCTAGTCAATGAACTAGTCATAAACTCATACCAACCCAACTTACAAATGCCATAAGCCTCTTGGCCTGGTTGTACTGCTATGGGATGAAGCATGACTTTCCTCTCTACATTAAAATTAAGGACCACATACAGATTCTTGCAAAACATGACAAAGCTAGGTCAGTTATAGAATTGTTTCTGTGTCGGCCATTTATTGAATTGTTTATGTGTCATTTAAGTCATTTTATTTCGGTCAGTGTGTTAGTACTGTGCACAAGGATGGGCTTGGTCAGAACTAATATGGTGGCTGAAATGCTGTCCAGTGTGAAAACCTGCCCTTTTTCACTGATGCCCTCCTGCAGGGGGCACCTGTGGGGTGGCCATGTGATGAGGCACTTAAGAGCCATTCTCCATCCTGCAGAGCAGTTCCTTCAGGGAGTAAATCTGACAACCCATTCTCTGAACAGCCTAGGGGCTAAAGACCATCTGCCCAGATTTTGTTCTGTTTACCCTCTTCCTTCCTTCCAAGTCTGTTTTCCACTAGGACCTAGTAAAAGGAGCATTCATATTGTAAAAAGAGCATTGAATTGTATTTGATTTGGGAAGATGTTTTATAAAATGGTTTAAATAGGTTATGAAAATGTATGTAATATGGCTGTTTATGAATGATCATATAAATAAATGAGATTAAAAAGGGAAGGTCATCAAACAGTGCTGCCTATTAAGACCAATGATTTTTGAGATGTTTACGGACATAGCTTTAAAGGAAATAAGAAATATAAAACAAAAGCCGAAGGTTGGTGTTGAAATGTTTACTAACATAAGCAGTTAATTTAACAGTTATAATAGAAAGCACTAATACAAAGAAAGACACGATTGTATGTAGATGAAAGAAACTGGAAAAAGTCAGATTAATGATTAACAAGGACATCTGTATAGGATTTGTTTAGAAAGAGTTTTGAGAGTTACATATTTGAGAAAGCAGTAACAGAAAAATGAAAGAAGCAGTGGGATTATGGCTCATCTTTAATATGGCATGTAAATACTACATTTATGACTTTAAGTAACATATTTATGTAAAACCAGAAAAGCAAAAAGAAATATGAGGCAAAAGATTAAGTCCCTTGAAAAGAGGCTTATAAATCAGAAAGATGGATGTTTGACAATGATACACCCTGCTATTAGTCTGATGATGTTTTTTTCTCTTACATTTTTATCTTCCCATTTACTGCCAGCCATCATTCCTCCCACCCTATGACTTGTACATCGGAAGAGGGAGCCATCATCCATTCAGTTACTCTCTACTCTGGTCATGCCATATTATTCCACAAAAGCTTGGATGCACAGGATGCCAACAAAGTCGGGTCCTTTACCCATGCTTGCATCACATTTATGCATCCTTCCTAGTTACAGCATGTAGACTGATTGTGTGTGCAAATCTTCAACCCTTATGCTGCCTGCTGGCACACACAGCCTCAGATAATCATTAGCTGGATCACATGCTAGTAGCTCACTCTCTACCTGCTTAACTCCCACTAGTCCTATCTCAGATTTCTGTATAGCCCTATCAACACCCAAGCCTATACATTTCATAGCTCTACCACAACCTTAACCCAAATGCTACAAATCCCACCCAGTTCCCAACCCAACTCCTCAGTCCCTTACAAAAAAGCTTCACTTCCCCTCCCTACCCTAGAATCTTCAATCACACCCTAAACCTAAAACTCCAGCTCCCCTCCCTAAACCTAAATTCCCTGATCACACCCTAATCCTAAAATTCCCTCCCCAACCACTAAACCTAAAGCTCCAACCACCTCCATAAACCTAAAATCTCTGCTCACTCAATCGTAAAACTCCCTTCCCACTTCACTAATACTGAAACTCCAACCAGCCCTCCCTAAACCTAAATTCCCAGCTCACTCCCTAAACCAAAACATCATTTTCTGCTCCCTAACCTTAAAACTCCCTTCCTGCTTCCTAACCATAAAATCACCCTGTCACTCCCTAATCCTAAACCCGCTCCTGATCCCTAATCCTAACCCCCTCCCTCTGTACAGCTGCTTGCCTGAACTTGTTCAATTTTGAGGATGAAGAGTACCTAGCAGAGTTACAAGTCACTTGAGTCCCTGTTTCAAGACAGTGTTTTTGACTGCTTGGGACTTCAGAGCCTGTAGAGACCCATTGTAGAGGACCAGGCTGCTCCTCACATACACACAGAACAGACAGGATAGTATCAGCCACTCACTCCCACCCAACTCTCGAAGGGAAAGGGAAATGTTTTAATGATAGTGGCTAGGATATATGAACATAAAATAGAGGAACTTGTGCTTGGAAAGGAAAACTAGCGACTAGATGAAAATGTGAAAGAGCTTGTGTAGAAAATGAATAAATGGAAAACAGAAAGTTCTGATGTGAATACAAAAAGGTTTATATTATATAAGAAATCAGTGGCAGTTTTTTTTCATACTAGATGGGTACAATATGTCACTTAAATTCTTAAATGCAGTTTAAGAAAGAGGCTAACAGAGAATCAGAGGTATAGGATTTTATGTGAAGATTAGGTCATAAGAAATTGCCAGTAAAAACAGAATGAAATATAAAAACACAAAATAACTTTTGGTTTTCAGTTTTGTTGGTGACCCCAGCATCACACATCTGCTGTGTCCCAGTAACGCTTATCAGTCTCCACAGTAAACCATAGAGAAATGACCAGTGACATATAGAAGAAAAGCTGGATTGTTTTAATCCACCTGACTGGAAAACCTCAGAAAAGTATTCTTTCATTCATTCATTCGTTAATTCTTCTCACTTGGTTGTGGTGGAATAAAGCCTGTCCTGGGCAGCACTTCAGTCTGTTACCACTTCAGATTGCAGTTGGAAAAAATATATTTTCCATGATTAAAAGCAATAAATATTTAAGAATGTTTATGGCAATTCCGATAAAAAGATAAATGGGTTAAGTAATGAAAAATAATAATTTAGTGTTAGGTCATACATGAAAGGCATGGCTGAGAATGTAGAAGTAATTTTTCGTTAATATAAACTGAAAAGTGAAAAGGGGATGTGAAGACATTAACAATACTATACTTGTTGAAATGGGAAATAAAGGAAATAAAATAACTGTGTACTTATATGAAAAAGTGTTTGGGGCAGAGATAGACAAGACAAATAGATACCTTAATTTTTATAGGGTCATACATACTAGGCTAATGACCACTAAGACCTTTATAAGCCTAGCCATACAACCCAAAAGTTATATGTTTTACACATTTATATAGGGTGATTGCTGGTTCTGACATGATTTACTGACTGCTTCTGACCATCAGAGATGTGGGCACCAGATCAGGGGGGAATTTTTGATTTTCCATCCAGTGGTCCAAGTTGCATTTAAATAGGGTTAAGGAGGCACTTTGTTTCATTTGGCAATCCTGTTACAGAGAAAAGGAATGTTCTGAGATATATATCTGTCTCTCCAACATGTCCTATTTATGTTGCAAGCAAAATTTAGGTCTTTAGATCTTGTAGTTCTGATGCTGTTTCTTTTGTGAATGTTCAAAAAGTTCATCAGAACGGAGTCCAGGGATGCCTTCTATGCCACACATAGATTACCTCTCACTAGTCTGTAGGTGACCGAGAATAGAGATAGACGTAAGCCACATAGGACATTGTGTTAATGTCCTATATTCTTTTTGTAAGGAACCTTTGTGGACATCCCAGTTGTTGCATGTGTCTAGGCAGGTACATACCAGAGGGATCTAATGGATCTAATGAGGGGTGGGTATAGTGGTACGATTTCTTATAAGTTGAACAACATAGAAGGATTTCCTTACTACCTTGGATACATATATGATCAAAGGCCAGGTTACTATCTGTATGTCTTTCCAGATCCCTGACTAGTGGGTCAACTCTTAGGGATATTTTATTGATAAGGATGTAGTTTCTTGGGCTGTCTGGCTTCCCAAAAGGTACTATAATGCATTTCATGGTGTTGAGTTTTAAGCCATGCCTTTGGCAACAGTCAATTTTCTGTATTAGAACTTCTTGTAAGATGTTAGTGTCCTGGGATGATTTTGTGACTGCTCCCAGTTTGCACTCATATGCAAACTTGGTCAGACAGAGGCCTTTGACATTAGCATTGACTTCTGAGAAGTAGATGCCAAAGTGGAGCAGGCCCAGCACAGAGCCCTGAGGGGCTCCACTGGTGACTAGCCACTTTGAGGAGGTGATCTCACCAATCCTGACTTCTTGTGTCCTATGTGTGAGCAATTGGCTATCCAGTGTGTTATACAGGGATTTATTCCTAATTCTATAAGTTTGTTAACAGTGCCAGAGTGGGGTATTGTATCAAAGCCTTAGCCAAGTCAAGGTAGGCAGTATGCACTGTTTTACCCTCATTCATTGCTTTGGTGACCTTCTCAAAGAAGTCCACAAGGTTCAGTAGACATGACATTTCTTTGAAAAAGCCAGACTGTTATGGATCCAGTGTCTGAAGGACACCTATGTCTTTGTTGATCATTTCCATGAGAATTCTTTCCATGGCTTTGCATAAAAGACTAGTCAGACTAATAGGTCTGTAGTTTCTAGAATCTGTTGATGGTCTGCCCTCATGAAGAGGAATGACTGTTGCAGCTCTCCATTCTTGTGGCATGCAGCCTGTTTTAAGACTATAGTTAAATAGTAACTCCAGTGGTCCTGATAGGTCATATTTTAGAGTACTCAGAACATATCCCGGGATATTATCAGGGCCCACTGAGGCTATATTCTTGGCTTTAATGAGCTCAGACAGGACATGCTGAATATTTATAATTGGAGGGTTATGTTTGAAGTTATTTCTTGGGGGTGGCCGGGGTGAGTGGGGGATAAAGCTGGAATTGAATTGGTCAGCCGGCAGATTCGCTATATCACCTAGCTCAGTGAATGTGACACCGTTAACCAACAACTCAACACACTGTTGTGTGCTGCCTTTGAAACTTCTGACATGACTTAAGAAGACCTTATGGTTGTCTTTTGCCTGTGAGGCTATCTTGTCCTCAAAACTGGCTATATTGAACTTAATTAGCCCTCTTAACTGCCTGTTTATTTTGATGAGAGAGTTCTTATCTTTATGGGAATTACACTTCCTGATTTTAGCCATGATTTTTTTTTCATTTTGTTATATAACCAGTTTAATCTGGGATGCCACAATGGTGGTTTGTTTTTGTAGTTAGATTTGGGCTTACTTTTGGTAGGTACAACAACCTCTGTGAAGCCATTGACAAGGTTGTGCAGTTTATGTGAACAATTCTGCATAGGCTGGTGTGTTCTCTGGATTTGGAGTGGCACTGAATTCTGGCAATCTACATGCTTAATAAAAGGTAGTTTGCATTGGAATAGTTCCTAACTGTTACTGGGTTTGCTGGGGTTACTGAGCTGATTTTGATTTTGAAGGAGGCAGCTTTATGGCTGGACCTTACCAGAGAGGACATGACATTGGGGGTGGTACAGTGGTTCTTCCATATTTGTGGGTACGAGGTCCGGTATGTTGGAACCTCAAGTGGGTGTAGCACTAACTGGTTAAGGGTGTTTGTATCTATGAAGTCCAGGAATCTCTGTGCCTACAGATTTGGGGCCATATAGGATTCCCAGTCTAAAGAAGAGTAATTAAAGTCCCCCATAAGTAAGGTGTTAGGCTGGATGGTGTCTCCAATAGGTTTAAGTATGCGTTATGAGTTTCATTGGATGACCTGTAGCTTGCTATGGTATGGTACAGGATTTTATCTATGGTGACCTGCACATGCAGAAACTCCAGTGCATTATCCTGTGTAGCGAACCTAGAGGTATGCTTGTTATTGATGTATATCGAGTTGCCTCAACCTTTAGTCCCTATTTGTGCAATTACTGGTCTAAATGTGTGGAAGGCACTGAAATCTTGCACTGATGGGGTACTTTCTGTTGCTTTAAACCATGTCTCAGTAACAGCACAGATATGAGGAGGACTTGAAGGGAGTATATTTTTTTTGTTTAGGCTCCTGGCATTGAACAGTAACACCTTAAGGTTCAGTTGAGTTGGTTTTGCTATGTCAGTAGCTTTGTCACTTTGGCATTACCTAAAAGAGGCTCTATTGGAAGTGCAGTTGTGTTGACATAAGTATAAGAAGTCCCTTCTCTTAAAAGGCATCTCTCTTTTTCAAGCTGTTGCAATGAGTCTTAATCATTGTGGTAAGATGCAATCAAATGAGGCAAGATAAGAACCTCACTATGACGTTCCTTCCAAGGAAAGGTATCTCAGGAGGAGCAAAGACCAGCCCCCATCCTGTGATGCACTGCACTCACAGTCTTACAATATGGATGTGGATCTAGAACCACAAGCTTTCTGGTATTTCCAACATCATTTGTGCAGATGTTGTCTGCAGAGTCACTGGCACTGACCTAAATTCTAGGATGTCACATAATGGAGAGGGAGCAGGTGTTTTGTAATAAGGCTTATTATCCTACCAGCTGTATTAGCAGCAGAATTCCACAGTTTGGGCTTACTGTTAATTCCAGGAGTGGGTAGGGACTACAACCATTTAGTGTCATTCAGTTGTGGTTGGACAGCAGATGGTGTGAAGTACTGCCTTCACAAATGAAGATCACTAAAGAAGATGAATGATTTAATTCTAGTATCAAAATAATTCCCGGATATAATTTAGCATAAATGTAAAATGGATTCCAACACTTTGAAATGCAGCTGCAAAACATGCTGTGCTCATTGCTTGACACTACACCCAGCACTGGCAGAAGAAAAAAAATAGTTTATTTTTTTTCCATATGCTATATCATTAATTCTGTACTATTTTTGCTGTAGAAACATTGCAATCCTAAATTCAACCTATGAACATTTAATAAAAATGCTTTATATTACAAAACTGCTTTCTTAAAAAAACAAATTTGTTGAATTATCACTTGTGACATATGTTATCACTTGTGACATATGCAGACTTGCATTTATATAAAAAGTAATCAAATCTTAACAAGATTACATTTACAAACATTATAGGATATATAACAATATGTTGTTGTTGTGTCTTTCAGCTTTTCCAGGTTAGGGGTCGCCACAGCGGAACTCCGGTCCACTAATGATTGGCAGTAGATTTTAACGTGCCGAGTTGCCAGCTCTGACGCACAACCTTCAGCGAAGGTACGCCCATTCACGCATGTCTCCACACAGAAGACGCTTTAGCTGAGAATCGAACAAGACAGTGTCTTACTGTGAGGCGACAACGCTACCGCAGCACCACCACCGCGGTTATAACAATATGTGTGATGTATAATCTAAGCCACATTACATAAATTATTCAGTTCCTGCCTTCTCTTAAACCTTATTTGTTCCTCAAAACATTTTTGTCCATGTATTGTTCCCACAGTTTCCACTTTCTCTAAACAGCCCACTTCCTGTACTTTTGTCTGTTACAAAATTCACTACTTCAAGTGTAGCTGGTTTACATTTTGATTTCTAGTAATTACTTTTTGGCAGCTACCAGAATTAAACTTAACATGGCCTTACTAGTTTAGACATCTCAGATCCTGTATCCCATTCCCATCTTAAAAAATCATTTCCTTAGTCACACTCTTTTGCTCACCTAGGATTCCTGACTGAGCACGAAACTGCTTTCTTTAATCGTTAACTATTATTAAGGCCCTGTACCTTCAATACAAAGATTAGAGCAGACAAGAAATGTGAATGTTTCTTTATCAGTTAATTAGTAAGAATTAAAAGTACTTTGTCATCATTAGATTTTGAGAGACATGTTATGCCTTGGTCTGTCTTTACTGTCCCCTGCGTCACATAGCAAAACTAATTCTGCATTTAGTTCTGTATCCGTTTTCTACTAGGAATTAGTTTACAAGATTATAGTTACTTGGGTAAGCACTTAATGGCTAAATTTGGTAAGCAGTTGTAATAGCATAGCAATGGGAAGGAATTTATGTTTCCTGACATGGGGAAACTCCATACTGCCAGCAGACACATGTATTGTATAGACTTTGATATTTGAACAATGGGAAACCTTTAACAGTTATTGAAATAAAGATGTTGCTACTGTTTGCAAAAGTGCCTGTTGCTGATGCTCAGTGTGTAAATTCAGTGTTTTAAACAATGCAGGTGATGAAGGTTGTGGGTTTGAGTCCCCCCAGGGTTGTATGTGTTTACTGCTGCTGTAGCTCAATATGTAAAGGAAGTGCCTTTAAATTTACAAGTGATTAAGGTTATGAGTTCAAGGCTCCTAGTACCTGCAGGTTCCTCTGGCAATTAGCACAGAGAATTAAAGCTGTGAGCTGTTAAAGAGCTGCTTCCAGTGGTCTAGAGTTTGATTCCCTCAGACTCCCATTTACTTATATGTCACCTTGAGCAACTCACTTAATCAAACAGTTCTTTAAGGCAATTAGGTTGGCTCCTCATAGTCAGTACTAAGCTGTTGATCCAAAGGACCATTAGTAGTCTAGCCACAATGTTCCAAATGAGAGGTACCCATTGATGTGTCTAATTTATACTTAGTTTTGACCCCTTTTAATGAGGGCGTGAGGTCAGACCAAGGGTGCATTTCCTTAGTAGTTTCTTAGATAACATGCCTTGCAACTATCTTCTTCTTCTTTCGGCTTTTCCTGGTTAGGGGTCGCCACAGCGGAACACCTGTCCGCTCATGATTGGCAGTGGAGTTTTATTGTATCAAGTTGCCAGCCTGCTGCCCAACCTTCAACAGAAGTCACACACATGCACACACTCACACCTAGGGCCAATTTAGAGTGTCCAATCCACCTACAGCATGTCTTTGGGACTAGAAACTTGAGCACCCAGAGGAAACCCACGCAACCACAGGGAGGACATGTAGACTCCGCACAGAAGGCACCCCAGCCAAGGATCGAACCAGAGAACCTCTTGCTGTGAGGTGGCCACGCTAACCGCTGCACCACCGTGGCCACCCCATGCCTTGTAACTACCAATGAACCAAAATTCTGTTAGTGGTTTCATTACAAAAATATAAATACAATGTTGATGTCACAGATTAGAGATTTGATGCCAACAAAAATATCCTGTAAAGCTGGAAGCTTGTACAAATTTATAGACCATTACAGTTAGAAACTGAAAAAAAATAATATTTATCCTGTCTTGGTGTTTTATGTAGTGTTATTATCTCTGGAACATTGCATGTAATTATGGTTTTTAAACTGTTCTACTTGGAAAAAAGCTAATGGTGACCATACCAACGTAATGTTATTTTTCAGCTTAGCGTTCTGCTTCCTACAATACACAGAATGTTCCCAAAAAGCTGAGATTTATGGCCATCCTGTGCTGTACTGTCCTTTCAGTTAGAATGACAATACTCAAAATTGCTCCTTAATTTCAGAATCCTTGGACAGAGTGTCAGAGCATTTTCCATTGACTATTTCTGTTTATGTTCTTTTCCAACTTTTAACAAACTGTAACAAGCCTTGTCTTTTTCACTTACACTCAGCACATAAATTAAATTGCATTTTAAAAATAAGAATTAGTCATTCAAAGGGAACTTTCCTCAGCTCATTGCTTTTATCAAATACCAGTGTTTTTTTTTTTTTTGTGACTGATGTTACACAGACTTATTAGGTTTATGGTCCCTGTGCCAGAAAGTGAAATCGGGGTTGCAGGCATTATGGTTGCCTGGTCAGTATGATGTAAAATCCAGTGAAACAATTCCTAAAGAATATATTGTGAGATATCTTGCAAACCCAACATAGTGTGCAGTGGGGAAGCTGAACAGCAGTCAAATGCCACATGGAGGATTCATGCAGAATTAGTAACCCAGGCAAGTTAATGTTGGCTTACTCATCCTGTGGGGAGGGAAGGCAGCCAGATTCAATGCACTGAGGACTCCATACAAAGGCAAAGAGACACAAGAAGCTGTATTAAAGGCTGTGGACTTGAATGCCTCCTTAAGCTGTATTACATACACTCTTTAACTAGGATGTGTACATGCACAGGATCATGCATATGTCAATTTGCTTATATTGTGTAGACTGACCATCAAAGTGCCACAGGGATGAGGAAGTTAGAGCTGAAGCAGAAAAACTTGATGACTACTTGGAAGATGTTTTCCCCTTGATTGATTCTTACCTGGAAAGGAAAAAATAGGCCAGTTGAGACACAGCAGGCCTCATGTTTAGCAGACAGCAATGATAAAAATGATAATGACAAAAAAGAAAGTAAAAATGCACAAATGGAGTAGCAGCTAGGTCATCCTGTATTCACAGGAGGTAGTTAGGAAGGATCATTTTATAGGGAAGTAAGAGTGTAAAAGAAACCATAGAAGGAACCACCCTATACAGGAACTAAGAAATTCATTTAGCCTAAATCCACCCATTCATCCAACATAACCCCATTTTTCACAAGGGGTCGGGGTGTCACATCAACTGTGACTATCATCTAGAGCCAGTGTTGACACTACTGGGTGGCTTAAGCTCTGCCATGGTTGTTCCATCATACCACATGTGCGCACTCACACCTACAAACGATTTAGTGTGCAGCCCACCTACTGCATATCTTTGGAAAGTGAAAGGAAACCTGAGCACCTGGAGAAAACCCATGCACAAACACAGGGAGAGAATGCAGACACTGCACAGAAGGCACCCCAGCCAAGAATCAAACTAGGGAACATTTTACTGTGATACAATACTACCTGCTTCTCCACTTTGTAGTCCTAGAACATATGTTTGTTTGTCTTTCGGCTTTTCCCGGTTAGGGGTCGCTACAGCAGAACTCCGGTCCGCTAATGATTGGAAGTTGGTTTTTATGGTGTCGAGTTGTCAGCCCGACACCCAACCTTCAACGAAGGCACGCATTTCAACTCATGTCTTTCGAGCGCCCACTCGACTGCGGGGAGGACATGCAGTCTCCACACAGAAGGCACTCTCAACCCAAGCCAAGAATCAAATGGGAGAACCTCTTGCTGTGAGGCAACAACGCTACCGCTGCACCACCGCCCACAACATATATTCAGCATAAATATAAAACAAGAGCGGCACAACAGGGTCAGACAAAAGGTATCAATTTAATAATCAGGATAAGAGTGTTCAAATGATGATGTAGTGATTGACAGCGAATCTATAGAAAAACACAGTATATATATATATATATATATATATATATATATATATATATATATATAGGTTTGCCATCATAATATTGAATGACAAAATGTCTAATTATCATTTGGTTGAAAAAATAGATCCCAACCCAAAACATTGAATTGTCAAAATGACTACAATCATTACATTGAAAAAGCAATGAGATCAAATCTACTATTTTGCAGAGGGGCTGTGCCCCCACACCCCCCCCCTACTTAAATATATCAACTCCAAGATCGCACTACAGTGCAGATATGGGCAAATTCGATAATTTTGACATTGTGAGTTTAGACTAGTTTAATTTCAACATTTTGATCATTCAATATAGTGTGTTCAACCAATACAGTTTCAACCATGTGTCATTCAATATTATGATGCTAAACCATATATATATATATATATATATATATATATATATATATATATATATATATATATATGAGTCTACTTCATTTGCCCGAAATTTCATTTGCCCGACAACCATTTTCCAGAGACCAAATGACTGAAAGTCCATTTGACCGAGACTTCATTTGACCGACAGTTCATTTGACCGACAAGCATTATTGGCAAGAAAATGGGATATGCCCCCTTCCCCACTGCAGTGCGACCCTGAAGTTAGAATATATAGTTAGGGGGGGTGTGGGGGGCTGTGGCTAACTATATATTCTAACTCCAGGGTCGCACTGCAGTGGGGAAGGGGGCATATCCCATTTTCTTGCCAATAATGCTTGTCGGTCAAATGAACTGTCGGTCAAATGAAGTGTCGGTCAAATGAAATTTCGGTCAAATGGGGTCGGGCAAATGGGTGTCGGGCAAATGAAAGTTCGGGCAAACAAAGTAGACCCATATATATATATATATATATATATATATATATATATATATATATATATATATATATAGTGGTGCTGCGGTAGCGTTGTCGCCTCACAGTAAGACGTTGTCCTGTTCGATTCTCAGCTAGACCGTCTTCTGTGTGGAGACATGCGTGAATGGGCATACCTTCATTGAAGGTTGTGCGTCAGAGCCGGCAACTCGGCACATAAAAATCTACTGCCAATCATTAGTGGACCGGAGTTCCGCTGTGGCGACCCCTAACCGGGAAAAGTCGAAAGACACAACAACATATACATATATATATATATATATATATATATATATATATATATATAGAACCAAAAAAACAGATGAGGCTCACCACGGCCGATAACACACTTTATTCAACTGCAGTATAGTTAGCGCTTTCACGTTTTAACAACGCTTCTTCAGACTTTAAAACAGTTTATGACAAAAGCATGGTTATAAATAAATTTAAAATCAAGCCAACCAATCAAAGCTGCAGAACAATTAATCTATCATACATATTAAAGCAACAATTCACAAATATATAGTCACATATAGTCTTAAAAACAATTATTTAATATTAATAATTGAAAACCATTATATAAATAACTAAAATGGTGCAAATATATATATATAAAAAAAGTTAAAAAGCTATATATTACTAATTTATATGTATATGGAGAGTGTGTATATATATATATATATATATATATATATATATATATATATATATATATATATATATACATTTATATAGACTAATGTGTGTAGGGGCGTGATATTAAAAAGGGCTTTAATGTGGCCCTTTCATTCAGCCCATGTCCTGTGTGTCACTATAGCTTAATAATCCATCTATTGTATCCATCTATTTTATCTATTTTATTTATCTACAAAAGAAAGGTGTAGCAATGGGTACCCCCTGCACAAATTCCTATGCAAACCTAGTATTGGCCTATTGGGAACAATCTTATGTAACAACTAATATTCTATATAATAGTAACATCACATTTTATAAGCGTTTTGTAGATGATGTGTTTTTTGTATGGGATGATACAGTTGAGAAATTGACTGAGTTCATTGATTATATAAATGGCACCACAAATTTTCTAAGATTTGATTTCAAATATTCTTTGGATATGATAGATTTTTTAGATGTTCAGATTACCAAAAAAGATGGTAGGATGCATTCAGAGGTATATAGGAAATCCTGTTGGTGTAACAACATTCTACATCGTACCAGCATGCACCCCTGACATATCTTTGGAAATATTGTAGATAATCAGACACTAAGGATATCTCGCCTTACAACAGATGATGAGACTTTTCTTTCCAAACAAGAAATGTTAGTGGATAACTTTTTAACAAGGGGATACAATAGGAAAGAAGCAGATAAGGTGTACCATGTAAATAGTACTGTTAGAAGAGGGAGTGGTAAACCTTATTTATTTAGAGACCATGGACATGCTTCTGGAATAAGAGAAAGGAATATAACTCCCAGTGTTAGTAGAATTGTTATTCCATATAGCAATGTTAACTCAAAAATTAAGGAAGTGATTAGTAAAAATTGGAACATTATAACCACTGATGAAAGAATTTCTGAGCTAGTGGGTGATAGGCCAAGTTTCACATATAGAAACACTAAATCCTTAAAAAGGTTGTTGTGCTATGAAAACAATACAAAAGTTAACAGCCTATCTAACAGGAAAGGCACCTTTCCCTGTAGAGGCTGTAACCAATGCAACTATATGTCTGGTAAAAATGTTTTTGTACATCCTGATACAGATATTGAATATACGTTTAACTTTTATGCTGATTGTAAATGTAGAGATCTAGTGTACCTGGAAGTATGTCAACTATGCTCCTGCTTCTATGTTGGCAAAACAAATAGAAGTCTTAGAGAGCGTGTAAGGGAGCATATATATGCTATCAACAGGGAAGATGAACATAATGCTTTGGCCAGACACGTTTTGAATACAGGCACAACACACACTTTTAAGTTCAATGTACTACAGTTAGTTTATAGAACTAATAGATTAGGTAATATAAAAAATTACACAGAAGAATGCGAAAATAGATGGATTATTAAGCTACAGGGACACACAGGACATGGGCTGAATGAAAGGGCCACATTAAAGCCCTTTTTAATATCACGCCCCTACACACATTAGTCTACATAAATGTGTATATATATATATATATATATATATATATATACACTCTCCATATACATATATATTAGTAATATATAGCTTTTTAACTTTTTTTATATATATATATATTTGCACCATTTTAGTTATTTATATAATGGTTTTCAATTATTAATATTAAATAATTGTTTTTAAGACTATATGTGACTATATATTTGTGAATTGTTGCTTTAATATGTATGATAGATTAATTGTTCTGCAGCTTTGATTGGTTGGCTTGATTTTAAATTTATTTCTAACCATGCTTTTGTCATAAACTGTTTTAAAGTCTGAAGAAGCATTGTTAAAACGTGAAAGCGCTAACTATACTGCAGTTGAATAAAGTGTGTTATCGGCCGTGGTGAGCCTCATCTGTTTTTTTGGTTCTATGAGTATTTCTTCTGAAGAGGCTCTTTATCCAGGACTGTTTGTTTTACTTGAATATATATATATATATATATATATATATATATATTTTTTTTTTTTATTATTATTTTTTTTAATGTAATACAGCAACAAGCCAGTGAAATAAGCAAAAGTCATACTGTAAGCCAGGGGCCTTTGATATTGTTATTTTCACACAACTCAGGCAGATGTTGAAGATAAAATTGTTGATGTCATTCTGTTTGCAAAGTAACCTTTGATATTGACCTTCTAATTCTTTTTATCTAATTCAAGCAAGTGTTACAATAATTTTATTTTCTTATTGCCCATAGTTCTTTGTTTTTTCCCTAGTCCTTTATTACTGCTTTAGCTTGGTGATAAAGGATATATTTTTTAAACAAAAAACATATTTAATGAAAACAAACCATACTGACATATTTTCATTTGCAAACATTATCTGTCACTTATAATCTTCTGTACAGTCATTGTCAGTCAAACATTACATAGTTCATTGATTCAGTTCTTGCCTTGCCTTAAACCTCATTCCTCCTCGAAAATATTATTCACCATGTATTTTCCCACAATTCCCATTTTTTTTTGGTGATAAAGGGTCTTGTTTTCATTTTCAGACAAACTTTGCAATATTAAAATAAACATTTAAACAAACATAGTAGGATACACAGCACACTGTTGAGATGTCTAAGCTACATATATATCATAAATCACATTGCTGTGATTTTACATAGTCTCCATAAAGCAGACAATATAATAGTTTTACACAATAAAATAAAAACTGACACATTTAAGTCAGTGTTGCTGACATCTTTAAAAAAGCTTGTCTCCCAGTTTATACAAGTTTATCATCAAACAGTTTTATATATGCTGGAGTTAATACAGTGACATAAATGATTACTAAATCAGCATTCAGCTGGGCACTTCTCACATTAACAAAATGTCAGGATTAATTAATAAAAATAAATTCAGTACAGATGACTAGCATATACAGTGGATGCTCTGAACCTAGTAACTTAAAGTTCTTCTTTGCTAGCAGGACCATCTGATTCTGCAAAGGTCTTATACTGTATTTTAATTGCCTTTTTTTCCTTTTATTTACAAAATTACACTGAGAAAAAAAGAGAATGATTTCATACATCATTGAATCTAAAGATGGTATAACATAGAAATAATGCGTAAGTGAGACTGCAAATAGCAGAATTCTACGTTTTGTTAATCAACAAATTAAAATGTGAGCTGGTCTGACTCTAACCCCTCTTGTGGCTTGTTTATCAGCTGCCTGTTTCTTATCTTTGAGGTAAGCCTAAGCATTTTATTCCATATCCTCTTATATTTGTTTATTGCTGATTTCACCTTTTATCAATAGGTGAGAAGTTTAACCCCAGCAAATAAGTCTACTTTCAGACAAACATTCTGTCTGTAGGATAAACTATATTAAGTGTATATAAAACAAGCATTTCAGATTACTTATCTCATACAAACATTTCATTAACAATAAGAGAAAAGATGGTAGCTTTACACATTTTAGATGTCTTATCTGCTATGACCATTTCATTCACAATAAGAAGAAAACATCTTGCTGTCTGTATTTTAAGCTAGTCTTCTCAACACGAATTTGAGGGATATACACAATAATACAAAATGAATCTACTTTGGCCATAGTGTATGTCTGAGGAATAGGGTGGATCAGGAGCATATTTTAATTGAATAATATATACATCAGAGGTATAAGACTGTCATTCACCCAAGCTTGAGCACAGTCCTGTACAGGTGGTAATGATCCAGTCAAATGATTGTTAGGTTTACAGGTACCTAATCAACTCATATGGTTGACTAAGCAGCTGATCTACAGATATAGATGACTGTACAAATCCAGGGGGTTGGAAATTTACCTGTACTGCATGTTTGTACAGTCTCATAGATAGTATATGTATATGTAATTATCAGGGAGTGAAGTGGAAGCAGAGGGACTCGCTCACCCCCCCCCCCCAGCAAAACATAATGTTTTATTTTATTTTTTTAAGCGAAAAATTGCATGCTCCGAGGCTGTTTCCTGGGGCATGTGTACTGGCATGTCATCATCAACAGTGGATGTTTTCACCTATTGGGAGGGTGGCCTAATGGTTAAGATGTTTGCCTTACAAACATAACGTGCAGGGTTTGAGTCTCACAAGGGGATAATTGTCTAGGCTTTAAATGGCTTGCAAGGGCAGTTAGCTTAGTACTAATCTATGAACCTAGACAGACAGACGTTATAGGCAAAGTTGTAGTGACATCTAAGTAACCTGTATGAAACAGAATATAACAACAATTCCTGATGCTTTCTACAGTTTATTTTCTTTTCATATGATTTTTTTACCTTTTTGCCCCTCTTCCAGCTGACCATTTGCTGATCTATAGGGCTGCTCCTGTAGTTATATTTGTTCTTTAGTGTATGCCATAAGTGGGAGGAGCTACTCATATCCTGTGCATTACTACATGTAGCATAATTTTTTTGTAATAAGAAAATGATTGTACCTTTTCAAGTTGTTTTAGGTAGCTTTCTCTAAAAGTACAGAATGCAGCATTGTATTCAGTAATGGATCAGAATCCAGATCATTGAGTTGTGAAGTAGTATAGAGATCCTTTTGGTGTGACTAGATATGCCTGTGAGAAAGACTGCAGTGAAATAGGTGAAAATTAACTGCTTTCCAGGATATGTCTAGGTTGTACTAGAACTGGATCCAATTAAAAATAGTGCAAATTCTTTAACAAACAAAAGTAAAATAAGTCACATTCTATTTCCATTTTAGTAACTGTGCAGTGTTTAAGAGAATTCAGCAAATGATATGAAATTGCATTATCTACTATTGAAATTTAGATGGGCGTCAATCTATCACCTACGCATGTGCCAAGTGGGTAGACAACAAACTTAAAGAGGTGCTTAAGAATGAATCTCAAATCTGCAAGGACTCTTGGTTTGTCCTTGACAGGCTTAATCACATTCCATTTGAAAGAAATGTTAGCTTTTTAACAGCTGATGTTAAGGACCTGTATACATCAATCCCACAAGAGACAGGCACTGATTGGGTCAGGGACTTCCTATTAAGTAAGCACCTCCCAGGGGATGACATAGACTTAATTGTTGGGCTATTGGATTTGGTTTTAAATAATAATTACTTTATGTTCAAAAAAGAATTGTACTTACAGGTCACCGGAGTAGCAATGGGTTCCCCATGTGGAGGAACCTTTGCAAACTCCGTGATGGCCTTTTGGGAGCACACTTGCCTATTTTTGCATCAATTATACAAAGATATCGTCATTTGGTACACAAGGTACCAAGATGACATTCTGATGATTATTAAGGGAAGTAAAGAAGAAGCTACACAATTGATTGATTTGATGAACTCTTTTGTTCCATTTTTGAAATTTACTTACAACTACGATGAGGTTTCAATTAATTTTTTAGATATTTTGATAAAAAAAGACATCGAAAAAGAGAAATTTACCACCTGTATTTACAGGAAACCTCACTATAGCAATTCTTTTTTACATTTCTCTAGCTCCCACCCCCTGTTCCAGAAAAGGGGTGTTGTTAAGGGCCAGGTTGTTCGTGCCTCTCGAATGTGTTCAGAGGATACCTTTTTTAGAGAGGAATGTAGTCTTCTAGCAGGCATGTTTAAAAATAGAGGGTACCCCAGTAAGTTAGTTAACCAGATCATCCGTGAAGTTGAATTGAAGAGATATAATGGTCTATTGGGACCTATTCTCAAGACAAACAATGAGATTTTGGTATCTGATGTACCATGTGAAATGGACTCAGGGGATGATCCTACTAACACAAGGAGAGGACAGGTCAATATTAATTACAACACCAGTTTCCTTACCCAGTATAACGAATTAGCAGTAGATACCCGTCGTATATTAAATAACAACTGGGAATTTTTAACACAGAGTTTGCATATGAATACAAACTTAGGAATGAAACCAGTGGTGGTATACAAAAAGGCGCCTTCACTAAAATCATTATTAGAATTTCCCCTTAGAACATATAGGGCAAATAAAGGCATGTTCAAGTGTGGACACTGTGGCTATTGTAAGTACATAAAAACTGGAACTTCTTTTTCCATTAGAGGAGTGAGATATTATATTAATCATAGATGCGATTGTTTTAGTCAAGGCGTAGTGTACCTTGCCACCTGTACACTATGCCCTGCGTTCTATTTTGGGAAAACCGAACGCCACTTGAAACAACGCATTTACGAACACATGTATGCAATCTCTAAAGGTGTTATATCAAATGCCCTAGCAAGACATATTATAGAAAATAATAACCATAGTTTTTTGTTTAATGTTGTCCAAAAGGTAGAGATTAACCCTAGAGGCGGGCCATGGCACCTCAAGCTAGAAGAAAGCGAGCTGTTATGGCAACTTAAAACAAATGCATATGTGTACCCAGGGATTAATGGGACGTGTTCCATTAAATGTCTGTTAAAGCAAAAAGCTCTTAACAGGTGAACTTCTTAATAATGACAATAATAATGCCAAAATAACAATAAATAATATAAAAACAAAAATTAGTTATTTTCCATGGGTTTTGGTCTCCTAATGAAAACAGCTAAATTTGAGTAATAAAATTATTTGAATAGAATAAATGACAAGTTGGTGAAATGCCTTTAACTATTTTTTATTATTATTTATAAATATTTGTATAAATAAATATTAGACCTTATTTAAGGATGAATGTGTATTTAATTTAATCTATTTACATTGTTTACATTTATATACATTTATATATGTATACATTAGATCATAGCTGCAGTTTTCTTCAACTCGCTGAATTTGCTATCATGGATTTTTTTATGTGAAAAAATTTTTTTATGTGATTTTTCTATGTGAATTTTTTATATTTAAATTCCTTTGATAAAAAATTCCATAACCAATTACCTTTATGTAATAATTTCTTAATTAATGTACAAATTTTATGTTTTGTTTATATGTTTCTTATATTTAACTATGAAGTAGTAGGTGTGCTAGTAAGCTTGAATATATTTATTAAATTGATTGTTTGATTGTTTAATTAATTTAATTAAACAATTATTTGGGTATGTGAGTGTATTTATACTCACAGGAAGTTCCTAAGTAACTTGTCTGAGGAAGTGTATGTAATTTGGTACACGAAAACGTTTGCAAGTAAAGGATTTTGGATTTTACTTGGGGGCTGTGCTTTGTTGGATTCATTTATTATTTTCTTAAGTTTTGGAACTTTTCGAAGTTTTTTTTTGTGTTTCTACTATTGAAATTTACACCAGAAATGTTTGTATTATTGGTACTTACGTATTATCGCAACCAGCTTTTCGCAAGAATAGCGTTTGCTTCCCGCTCATTGAATCTGTTCGTGAATTATGTAAAAAAGTAATATAATGTTCTCTTTATCACTGCAGTTTGTTTTGTGCAGTATCAATAAAAATTGAAAAATGTCCTGTTTTCATGTATGCACTTTATTACCAGCATCTCGCTTATTGCAAGCCACATAATGCACTACTAACTGCAATTGCTGACAATTTACCACCACACAGAAAGACAAACCAGCAAATGAGCAGTCCACAATGTTGCGGTAGTAAGAAAATCAAGAATCAGAAATACAATCTGTATTTGTCTGAACATGCCACCATCCTTAAACAAAACAAAACCACTACTGCGAACTTCTTCCGTGAAAAACGACCCCAGAATCAGCTGCCCACATAATCCGCTCTCCCTTTTGAAAAGCATTACTTATTACAACTTTCCCATTGAAAGGGTTCTTTTCAAGTATGTTTACAAACTGTGAGAAAAAATTGTTTACCAAAAGCATAATTCCTGTGTCTCTGTTTTCCTTCTCAGGATTCCTTCCACACACACTGAAAAAATTCCTTTTGTCAGCATGCTGGGGTGCCTTCTGTGCGGAGTCTGCATGTCCTCCCTGTGGTTGTGTGGGTTTCCTCTGGGTGCTTCGGTTTCCTCCCACATCCCAAAGACATGCTGTAGGTGGATTGGACACACTAAATTGGCCCTAGGTGTGTGTGTGTGCATGTGTGTGCCTTCTGTGGAAGGTTGGACGCCGGGCTGGCAACTCGACACTGTAAAACTCCACTGCCAATCATGAGCAGACGGTGATCCGCTGTGGTGACCCCTAACCGGGAAGAGCCAAAAGAAGAAGAAGAAGAAGTAAGAGAGCAGCCATGAAAATTCAAGCATGAGTGTGTAATGCACGCAAAACAGGAAGAGAAATTGTTCATAGGTTCATAGGTTCTTACTAGGCTATCTGCCCTGGGGCATTTATAAGCCCAGCCTTGATTTGAGTATACTGTGCCCTTTTTAAAGTTTAGTTTACTGTGCCTCTGTCTAATAGTGACACGGAAGTAATCCCCGGGACAAACCTACGATCCCCCATCCACTCATCAAGATTCTTCTTGAATAGAGTCAGTGAGGTGCTCTGCCTAACATGAATTGGAATTCTATTCCAGAGCGAATTGTTCATTTTTTTTTCTTCCTGAAGGTAATCCAAAGTTATTCTTCAGCAATGAAGACTTACAATGACACCCTACTGTGTTTCCTGCACTCATTTTGATTCCACAAGCACAAAAATCTATTATTGCAGAGTTTTCTATGTAAGTTTACATAAGAGTCTAGTTAAGTCATATGATTATTTCCTAGTTGGACTTTGGATTCCTTAATTTTACCTTCTCCCTTGAGCACATAAATGTCAAAAAAGAAGGGCATCTACTAAAATTCAAAAGCCACATAAAATTATGTTTTGGGATTTTTAGATAGATGGACAGATTGTTTATTCAAAAGCAGGGACTATACGTGCACCTTCTGGGGTAGCCTTAGAGACAGAGCTTTGACATTGCCTGCAAAAGACTCTGAACTTTTTATTTTGGACTTGAAAAAACAGATTGTTTTGTGTGCATACACACACACACATGCACACACACACACACACACACACACACACACACACACACACACACACACACACACACACACACACACACACACACACACACACACACACACACACACACACACACACACACACACACACCTCAAAACTTCCTCTCCCCAAATAATAA
Organism: Protopterus annectens; assembly: GCF_019279795.1. Taxonomy (NCBI): domain Eukaryota; kingdom Metazoa; phylum Chordata; order Ceratodontiformes; family Protopteridae; genus Protopterus; species Protopterus annectens. The sequence continues at coordinate 805,044,814 of NC_056751.1, forward strand.
ATACCACTCTATTTAGGGACTTCAAAAAATGCAAACCTTTTATAACTATATGACGAAACCTCTAAATTCATGCACAAAAACTCCACTGTTGACCTGGGATATGCAACCACCAATATTAAGAATCTTTAAGCCCATTTAGACAAATACATCAACCTGGCAGTCCCTACCAGAGTCAAATATAGCAGTACTTTAAAAAAAAAACACCTTGGTGGTCAGACTTTATAATTAAACTGCATAACCAATGAAAAGAGTAGTGTGTAGGGTCAGAGCCATCTTCATAAAAGTGATATAAAAAAAACTCCGTTACAAAGCAAAGGCAATGATAAAAACCAGCAAAGCAACTTGTGTACTCCAGCTAGGAGCTGTGGCAGAGGATAACCACAAGTCCTTCTCCAGTTACATTATAAAAATAAGAAATAGTTCACAACACTGTGCTGAACATTTCCATAATTTATTTATTTTTATTTATTTATTTTACATTTGTTTACTGGGAAAGTCCGACTGGGCATGGATCCCATTTTCAGTGGAGGCCCGAAGAGAAAAGCTCCACAAAGATTATTAGAGCAAATACAGTTAAGTACAATACACATGTTAATAAAGTACAGCACAGAGTCAAAAAGTTAATAAGGTGCAGTTTCAAGGCCAAGAAAGGAGCAAAAAGTAAATATACTATAAGGAGCACAGCATGTTACAACAAACAATACAGTTGAAGGGACATTTTGTTCAGTCATTTGGTTACACTCATCAGTGGCTAGTACAGTAAACGCACATTGATTGATTAAGAGTATAGAAAAGAGTTGAAGGTTTCCTAGAAGGTTAAAGTATTATATGATCTAATTAAGTGATGCTACCCAGAGAGGTATGGCATGTGCTGCCAACTTCTCCCTTCAAGCTATCATCCCATCTCCAGTCATCCATGAGTCACTACCCCCACTATTACCAACAATCATGTCCTTAAGGTACTGCCAAAGACCAAAATCTTTTTTCCTTGGGTCCCTGATAACATACAGGGCTGCCTGATAAACAGAATCAAATATGCACTTGCTGTTCCCTCTGCTTTAACTGTTTAACCTAAGCCTGTGTACAAGTTATATCCCTGAATTCTAGTGTATTGTGATTGTGATCCACCATGGACCCTACATGGAAACTACACACCCCTCAACGTAATGAATCTTAGCGTTAAAGCTATGGATTGGATCATTACTGACCTCGTAAATCATGGCATGGGTAGTTAATGCCTGTTAAATCATGTGTACTTCTTTGAAAAGGTCACACGGGTGGTGGACAAAGGGTTCATTGTCCTTGCTGCATATCTTGACCTGGCTAAGGCATTTGATACCGTGCCATATGATAGAGTCTGTACAAGCTTATGCATTAAACACTGATCCCTATCTGATCCCTGTCTGGTAAAATGGATGGCAAACTCACTGAAGAACAAAATGCACATTGTCAGAGCTGGTCACACTTCCTCAGTTAGGGACAGAAGGGGACCAGTCATATCCCCAGGGATCTGTTTTGGGCCCCCTCCTGTTTAGCATTAATTTCTTTGACATAAAAACTGATAACACTGACCTCTGGTTAACCAGATTTGCTATCAACTGTAACTGGGTGTAGTTGTCAATTTAACCCAAGATACTTACATCCTTCAAAATGATTCTACTTGATTCAGTCCCTGACGCATCAAAAATGGTTAAGCTAAATGGCAGGAAATGCAGTATTTTTCCTTTTGGGAAACAGCTGATTGTTTAAACCTAATACATCGATAACACTCCACTATCTAGCGAGTCAGTAATATGACACCTGAGCCACCTGGGTTGATATCTCATATTTCTTTAATCACCATGTGGTGACTGTGGTTAGGAAGTACTTCTGTATCCCACAACTAATAGCCAAAGGCAATCTCTACTAAAACTGAAGACATCATTTTTCTATTATACTTTCACCTGATCAGACCCATTATACAATATAATACACCCGTTGCCATCAAAAAGCTTAAAAAACAACAGAGGTTCTTAACAACAATGATCTCAGGCCTCAGAAATCTTAACTACCTGGAGAGATTGGATTCCTTGTCCCTTCAGTCAGTGTCATACAGGTCCTGAGGGGATCTTTGCCTCTCTAAGCATACCATCAGGGAATCCTCCTTTCCTTAATCTCCTTTTTTTCAATAAATGAAATAATGCAGCCAACACTAGGGCAAGAGATCTCAAACTACTGCCTCACTTACAGAGCCTAAACCTACCCCATCCTTTCAGACCTATTGCATACCCAGAAGTCCAGTGGTGGCATAAACACGCATTCTTCTCTTCTGCAGCATAAATAGAACATATTGGAGGGATAGATATGTATCTTTATACCTCTTCTCAGGAATTGTTTTTCTCTCCATATTCTCTTAATCTATGCAAGCATAATCTGGATGAATTGATGGACGGGAAACAGCACATTCACCTTTGGTATAGCACCTTTGTCCCTTATGGATGGATGGGTGATATATTTCCATAAGAACAAGATACTTGATTAAGGTGAGACGCAAAAAAATATAAGAAATGAAAAAGAGGTTGAACTACAACTTTTAAAACTGAAATAAACAAGCTGGGCAAACAACTTAAGCATAGTATTAGGCAAGATCTAGAAAAATGTGAAGAAAATGTATATAAAGATATTGAGCAAAATAGGAAACCATTTTATAGATACATAAAATGTGAAATGGATAAAGACATGCAAATTGATAAACTGTGTGTAGATTCTAAAATTTATTCTCAGACACAACAGAATCCTACACATTCTTATGCAAAACATATCACTTTGTGACATCCAGGTAACCTCAGATACTGAAATCAAATTAGATTATATTGAAAAAAATGTATGCAAACTGGATCCAAACAATGCTCAGGGAGAAGATGGAATTAGTAATAATGACCTGAGAACACTTCAGCAAGAACTTACAGTATCATTATATCTATTGTTTACTAGGTCTGTAAATATGGGGAGATTCCTCAAGATTTGAGACATGCACTTATTAAACCTGTCTTTCAGGGAAAGGGGAGTAGGACAAACCCAGAGATATACAAACCCTTAAGTCTGCTTTCATGTTGTGGAAAAATAATGGAAAAGGTAATACTGGATAAGTTATTGTCAGAACTGGATATGTTTGGACTTGAAACCATATATCAGCATGCATATGTTGAAAATAGATCTATTACCACCTCTAACATGATGTTCTATAAAATATAATAACAGCTATGAATGAAAATTTGTGCTGTGATGTAATTTATATAGATTTAACCTGTGATCATACACAACGCTGCTCAGTAAATTAGAGTAACTAGGTATTGATGTACTCGATAAGGTGGATAGCTGCATGGCTTACAAATAGGGTGTCCCACAGGGCTCTGTCCTAAGCCTATACTTGTTTAGATTGTATCTTTCAGATCTATCTTTTTCATCTGAGGTGTTCTTCAGTCTGTATGCAGATGACTTGAAATTGGGTAAACTGATTACATGTGTTACAGATAGGGCATGTCTGCTAAATAACTTGACTAAACTGACCATTTGGGCACAGGAGAATAATATGCTGATAAATACATCAAAAACTAAGCATATGAGATTTGGATGATATAAATTGAAAGATGAATACTTAATACAGCACACGGTGATTGAAGCTGTAGATTCATTTAAGGACTTGAGTGTACAGGTAGATCCAGCTTTCAGTTTTTCTTATCATATCAACCAATTGGTTAATGATAGTTATACAACTGTAGGCTGTATAAAAAGATTTATAAAATCTAGGAAATCAGAAATAATGAAGTTACTGTTTGTCAATTTCATTAGACACAAACGCGAGTATGGGATAACAATATGGAAACCTTATCAGTAAACAAACATGAGTAAACTAGAAAGATTACAGCAGAAATATACCAGGGTCATTCATGGATGTGAACATTTAAGTTACTATGAAAGACTAAAATATTTGAACTTGTAGAGTGTCTCTTATAGATATTTAAGAGGAGATCTTATTCAGGTATATAGGGCATTTAGAGGCAACTACCTCTGGGAACATTTGGGGTTATCAAAAAGTACTCAGACAACCTATGTATAAGATTCTATAAGAATGAGAACTGTACTGATTGGTTCTCTGAGAAAGCAGCTGATGCATGGCACATTTTACCAAATTACATTAAAGCAAGTACTAGTTTAGATATATTTTAAAAACACCCTGGACACTTATTAGTGGAGTAACTGTTTTGGTAGATTTGCAGGCTAGAAGAGCATTAATGGCCATCCTTGAAATATTTGTATGTATGTATGGATAGGGATAACATGTAAATGTATGGCTTCTAGGCTATTCATACTCAAGGACTCTTGGTTATTTATGTTTATGACACAAGGACTATAAACTTCTTAACAATGCATGGCTAGGCTTCAAAAGGTCCTCACTGATCAATAGCTAGTAAGAAGTACCTGTAAACCTATGAACTTCCTGCCTGCACTACATCTGATTGCATAGTTGAAATTAATACTGTTCTGCTTACTGTACTGCTGTTATGTTTAAGTAATATTTCAGAACTTACACCATTAGATTGTTGCATTGCTGCTCATTATTGGCAATATCAAAGGTATTAACTGCAGTGCTGTTTCAGGTAATTTTTCACTCTTTCCAGTTACTAATACTGAAAAGTTAGAAACCAAATTAATGTATTATTTCAATTATTGATTGAATTTTTTGATCATTGATGTTGTTATATTGCTACTTGCTATTGATATCTGTACTGCTGTAGCATTTCAAGCCGTTCCTCTTCAGTACTGCACTAGATGATGTTAGATTAATACTCTGCCTGATATATTGTTGCTGCTTATGCTGAATTACTCTATTGTAACTATTTGATTTACAGTTGCTGCACTTAGAGCTATTCATTTAGACTATGTGTATTTATTGCTGTACAGTTACTGCATGTTCATCCATTGAGATAAACTTTCTGTTGTTCATTGCTACTGCTGATAATTAGGTAGAGACTGTACTAGCCTATTATTTCAGCTACTAACTGCAGTTGATCGCACTTTTAATAATTGCTGTTGTTGCATTATTGCTTGTACTGGTTGTACCCCTGGTACTGAAGGTGAAGCTGTTACTCTCAAGTACTGCAGTTGAAAATGTTGAGCAAGATCGTCTTGATTTAAATTTGTCACTATCACTAACTACTTTACTCTTGCTGCATGTTAGGTTCATGGGTTCAGAGAAGGTTACTAGGCTAATGGTCCTAGAGCCCTTACAAACCTAACCATATCTATCCCAAGTTACCCAAATTGTCTGTGGTTGGGTGAGTGAAGTTCGCAGAGGTAAGTGTCTATGGTAGTTAATAATGACTTCCTTTGTCCAGGAAGGACATGGGCACCACCCCAGGAGTGAATTTGCAGTCACCCATCCATTGATCTAGGTTGCGTTTAAAAAGGGTCAGGGAAGGGGTCTGTTTTACTTGAATTGGAAGCTTGCTCGAGAGAAGTGATGGTCCACGGGAGATGTTCATAGGTTCATAGATTAGTACTAGGCTAACTGCGCTTGCAAGCCATTTTAAGCCTAGCCAGTTATCCCTTATGAGACTCAAACCTTGCACCTTGTGTTTGTAAGGCAAACACCTTAACCATTAGGCCACCCTCCCAAGCAATGTATCTCTCTCTCCAGCATGACCTGTTCCTGTCAGAGGCTAGGTTAAGATCCCTGCAGCATGTGAGTCTTGTGCAGTTTGATTTACAAATGTGTAGTATTTCCATCAGGGCCAGATCAGAGACTTCTTATAGCCAGGAACAGGTCACACCTTAGCAACCTATAGCAGACAGAATACAGTAACAGATCTTTCAGTCCTTCCACATAAGACTTGTTTTGTGTACCCTGTAATTTCTTGTTGAGAAACCTCTGTGGTCTCTCCAGCTGTTGCAGGTGTGTGGTGAGGTACATGCAAAAGTTAGCATTGTACTAAATTATTGGTCTGATGAGGGTTGAGTATAATGAGATTATAACATCCTTAGATCTAAATGTGATGCCTTTACTTATTAGATGTGCCACATAGGATTTCCTTACTACTGTGGACACATTGTGGTCAAAGTTCAGTACTCCAATCACATACCACTGGGTCACATATTATGTTTTTTGTGATTTTTAATAGTACTACTTTTACTTATTGTGTTCAGAGTCTACTATTGTGTCCAGAGAGTGCACAGTCACATCTCATAGTCGTATCTTTTAGCCGTAGTCCATATCATCACCATTTTCTAGCTGAATCCGTTGCACCCTTCTGTCCATATCATCACCATTTTCTAGCTGAATCCATTGCACCCTTCTGTTCATATCATCGCCATTTTCTAGCTGAATCCGTTGCACCCTTCTGTTCATATCATCGCCATTTTCTAGCTGAATCCGTTGCACCCTTCTGTTCATATCATCACCATTTTCTAGCTGAATCCGTTGCACCCTTCTGTTCATATCATCACCATTTTCTAGCTGAATCCGTTGCACCCTTCTGTTCATATCATCGCCATTTTCTAGCTGAATCCGTTGCACCCTTCTGTTCATATCATCGCCATTTTCTAGCTGAATCCGTTGCACCCTTCTGTTCATATCATCACCATTTTCTAGCTGAATCCGTTGCACCCTTCTGTTCATATCATCACCATTTTCTAGTTGAATTCATTGCACCCTTCTGTTATACCAACACACTTCTTCAGCTCTGATTTTTATTATGGAATCTCATTTAACTCTTGCCCCTTCTGTAGTAAGGCAGTGAAGTGGCATTAGATACATAGAGTCAGTGTAACAACTGCATCTTGCATATCTAAATCCCTTTATTGCTACCTTACAACGATTCAGTATTTTAGAGATGCATTTGTTAAACTTAGAAGCTAACTTCTTACCTCAAAACACATTTGCTAAGCACAGCACACACACAGTTACTGCACAGATCACTTCCACTATGCCTCCTTATGCTAGACTTGTTAAGACAACACAGCCTAAGCCTCCCAGACTAATGACTAACAAACCTCAGCATTAGGTCACACAGCAACATACCAAATTTCACACATCCATACTGGTAGAGAGTCCACGCCATTGAGACCCAGTGAGACTGCATCTGCATATGTTTTAGTAGTTAGTAGCGCCTATGGTAATGTTTTAGTAATGAGTAACGCCTGTGGTAATGTTTTAGTAATGGGTAACGCCTATGGTAATGTTTTAGTAATGAGTAACGCCTATGGTAATGTTTTAGTAATGGGTAACGCGTATGGTAATGTTTTAGTAATGAGTAATGCCTATGGTAATGTTTTAGTAATGAGTAACGCCTATGGTAATGTTTTAGTAATGAGTAACACCTATGGTAATGTTTTAGTAATGAGTAACGCCTATAGTAATGTTTTAGTAATGAGTAACGCCTATGGTAATGTTTTAGTAATGAGTAAAGTCTATGGTAATATTTTAGTAATGGGTAATGCCTATGGTAATGTTTTAGTAATGGGTAATGCCTATGGTAATATTTTAGTAATGAGTAACGCCTATGGTAATGTTTTAGTAATGAGTAACACCTATGGTAATGTTTTAGTAATGAGTAATGCCTACGGTAATGTTTTAGAAATGAGTAACACCTATGGTAATGTTTTAGTAATGAGCAACACCTATGGTAATGTTTTAGTAATGAGTAATGTTTTAGTAATAAGTAACACCTATGGTAATGTTTTAGTAATGAGTAATGCCTGTGGTAATGTTTTAGTAATTAGTAGCGCCTATGGTAATGTTTTAGTAATGAGTAATGCCTATGGTAATGTTTTGGTAATGGGTACCTCTGTTGTCAGGCATACAGACTCCACCTTCATCCTTGTATATAGGCAAAATACCCCTTCAGTCTGACACTTGTCACAATGGATCTCGGCATTGCTACTGATTATTGCCTTTTGACCATCATTGTAGTAGTTTGGAAATCCTTCTGTTAGGTTCATCTGATTTCCAAAACCATCTCTTCTAGAGCCGAAGAAGTCCTAATCCCCTTTATTCATCTTTCATCAGGCACATTGTTGTATATAATGCCCCTTTTAGCATGTATTTGTGTGAACATATATCACTCAATTTCAGAAACCACAGACAATTTTGAATAAAGAGATCAATGTACTTAAGACCCTCAGTTATCCAGACAGACTGGCAGACCCCTCTCTGTACACATTCTCTTATGGACTCTCCTGTGGGCATCTATCTATGTCTTGCCTTTCGAGACATGAAAGATCGACCCTCCTTGGTTTCCAATTCATTTACAGGATAAACAGTTCCCTGAATACTTGGCTAAAGGATATAAACCTTCTTATGCAGATAAATAAGGTACTTTGGCAACTTTACCAACAGTAAATTAAGCTTGGCTGAGATTATTTTGTGCGTTCATGCAGACACATACGTATACACCCCCCACACACACACACACTCACACACACACACACACACACACACACACACACACACACACACACACACACACACACACACACACACACACACACACACACACACACACACACACACACACACACACACACTGGTATTTATAATACTTGAGATTTTTCAAGCTGTTTGTTGCCCACCCTTTTTGGAAAGCAACTGTTCGGAGCTGATTGCTACTATTTAAATATCTATAGGCCAGCTTGTTTTGGGTAAACTGTAAGGTGTGTTTCTACTTTGTTAGTTCTGGCTGACTGTTAACAGTGTACTATAAAGCATTACCCACCATTCTAAAATAATATTTTATAAGTTAGTATGTGTGTTGGGGGTGTATTTAAACACATTCACACAAAATGTTCTCAGTCAAGTGTACTTTATTCTTGGTAAGGTTGGAATGACACTAGTCTTGGTCTGAGGTAGGTTAAATTCTGGGAAGATAGTGATTATAGCTCTGATCTGTAGCTAGGCAGTGTGGAGGTTGTATGGGTGTTACATGACTTAGTTATTATCAAAGACAGCATTGCACATTTGCCATATACCCTTAATGCACATTGCCCTTTGTGTTTTAATAGATGATGGGAGTCAAACCCTGTATGTCTAGTTCCAGTGCACATTCATGTATTGAAAGCAGCAGTGTGGGAGTTAGACCTCACATTTCCTGTTCATCTCAATGTCCTTAGTGAAAAGGACTACACAGCATACTTTTGTGACTTAGTTATATATCTTATTTATTTATTTATTTATTTAACATTTGTTTACCAGGAAAGTCCAACTGGGTCAAGAACCCATTTTCAGCAGAGGCCCAGGGGGGAGAAAAGCTCCAAAAAAATACACGAAAGTTAAGTCACTGTACCTGAAAAGACAATGGCAAGTTTTGAAATGTACATTAAATCAGTAATGATGCATACATTAAATATGTAATGAGTAGGTGATGCACACTTTATATATGAAATGAGTAGTAAAATAGTACCGAAAGTACTAACAGAAAATACTAACAAAGTAGCGTGGTAGTTTCCAATTTTTTTTCCTCTTCTTCTTCTCCTTCAGGTATGATTAATATAAAGAGTGAGGGTCAGGCAGAGGATGAACTTATTAAAAGCAAGTATATGCTTAGACGAGTTGTGGAGCAGGAAGGGAATAGCTAAGGATGTAGAAATAAATAAAGTTTCTTAGTGTGATATGGTAATGATAAGTGGATAATAATCATGGCCTAGTGATATCCAGATGTAGAAATATAAAGGCCCTATAGAGAAGAAAGGGATTCACCTGTTAGGGAAAGGGCAGGGGCAGCTCTAATTGCTTAGAAGATGATTTTAGTGTGTGTTTATAGTTGTTAAAGCATTCAATGATGGTAATGTCTGTTGACAGTGAGTTCCAGAACTTGGCGGTAGCATAAGAGTATAGGTCTTGTCCTGCTCTTTTGTTTGAAATGTAGACGATTAGGAGCTGTTTGTGCTCACAGTGAAATGCTCTGGTAGGGATGTAGGGTTTTAAGACAGATTTGAGGGCTGGGCAATTATCAGGTGTACATATCATTTGGTGTGCAGAAGACAACTGATCTAGGTTTAGATGATGTGTGAGTTCGAGCCGGTTTAGTTCTTTCAGAGCTAGGCAGTGATGGGAACAGTAGGAACAGCCTGTGGCAAATTTGGCAATTTTATGGTAGCAGGATTTGGAGCTTATTTTTAAAGGAAGATTGTAAATTGGTATATAAGGGGGATGCATGTAGGAGAGAGGGGGCAAATAGGTATTGGTGGGGTTTTTCTGGTGAAGTTATCCAAGATAGTTTTTAAGCATTCCTAGTTTGATGTGTGTTTTTTTAATACTATTGCAGATGTGCTATTCAAAAGTTAGTTTGTCATCTATTGTAATGGCTGTTAGATTAGCTGTGGGAACTATTTTGATTTCTGTGTTATCCTGAGAGAATATTTTAAAGTCAGATGAGACTGGTTTTGCTGAGAAAAAGTAAGAGTTTTGTTTTTTTCGAATTTAGGAGTAGCTGGGCATCTCTCAACCATGTCTCTCTTGAGATGAAGGTCGTTTGGGTGAGTTGATGGAGATGTTGTATGTTATTAGAGGAGGAAGTTATGGTAGTGTCATCTGCCTATTGGATAATGGAGCTAAGGGGTGATGAGGTGTGAAGAGTGTTGGTGATAACATTGAAGAGGTAAGGGTCAGGTATGGGAAGTTATGGTAGTGTCATCTGCCTATTGGATAATGGAGCTAAGGGGTGATGAGGTGTGAAGAGTGTTGGTGATAACATTGAAGAGTAAGGGTCAGGTATGGACCCTTGTGGTACCCCAGGTGAGTTGGTTTGATAATGCGGTAGTTTAGGTTGCCATTTAACACATTGTTGGTGGTTGGATAGATAACAGCAAACCATTTTGTGGGATGGTGGGGTGCAATCGGGATAGCTGCGGAAGAAGTTTGTTCTGGCACACTGTGTCAAATGCCTTTGATAAGTCTAGTAGTAAAACAGAGGTGATATTACCAGAGTCAATTGATTTGGACCCAGTATCCAGTAATGAGATTAGGGCAGTAGTGGTGCTGTGTGTTGGGCAGAAACCATGCTGGGTAGGGGTAATTAGTTTGTTTTGGGTGAGATGGTAAAGCAATTGCCTATGTATGCATTTTTCCAGGAGTTTGGAGAGAGGATGCAGATTGGTTGATAGTTGGATAGTTCATTGGAGCTGCCCCCTTTATGTAGGGGGGTGATACATTTTTTCCAGAGGTTAGGGACATTTGACTCTGCTATGAAGCAATTTATAAGGATGCTAACAGAATATGATATGGTTTTAGGTACTGGGGAGGGGGGTTGTCTGAGGAGAGGGAGCATGGTTTTAGTTTTTGAAGCAGTTTTTGAATGAGAGTGGTATGGACAGGTTTAAGAGAAAAGGGGATAGAGGGTGTAGTATTAGTTTGTACAGAAAATAGAGGGTTTATTATTTTTTTTTTTGTGCAGGAGTCATGAGAGAAGGGTGGGGGGATTGGAGATGCGGCTTGAGGTAGTTGCAGCAGTGAGGTTTGTGGCTTTGGGATTTGTTAACAGTTTGTTTATGCTGTCTATAAAATGAGAGTTAAACAGGTTGCTTGCCTCTGAGGGAGTTTTATCAGGGTGTGGTGCTGAAGTATGTTTAGTGTCTGGAGTAATGAGGTTTGAGATGTATTCCCAAAATTGTTTGGGGTTGTTTTTGTGGTTTCCCAGCTGGTTGGAGAAGTGTTTTTTTGTCTAGGTTCACTAGCTTTTTTTGCTTTGTTTTATAATTGTTTATATTAGATTAGGTTTGTACCAGATTTGTTATTGTGCCATTCCTTCCAGGCTTTATCTCTGTCTTGTAACAGTAGTTTGGTATTTTTTGTTAGCCAGGGAGCATGGTTATTTTTTATTCTTTTGGTGTGGAGGGGGGCTAGGCTATTCAGAATATTTAGAAATACATTTCTAAAGTATTCAAGGGCATCTTCTAATGTTAGTGTTTTAATGCACCGAGTTATATGCACTGAGTTTAAATTGCTATCTGTCATTGTTACTCTTTGATGCATATTGCTGTCACTTTTCACATTTGTTTGCACTTCTGAATAGTACCACTTTTACTTATTGCATCCAGAGTCCACTACTGTGTCCAGAGAGTTCAGGAGTCACATGTCATACTCTTGTATCCTTTGTTGTCCACTCTTTTAAGAAAGTGACTGCTGAAAGATGATTGTTACCTTTTAAATATTTATATTCAAAGAAATGCTGCTAAAACGTTTTTGTAATGCAATCGCTTATTTTGTAAGCTTAATTTTTGTTCCTTCTGTCATTAAAGGTGAGGCTAATGCTACTGCACCAGATTTATTTTTATGTGACCATCTTGGAGAATTTAGACATCTTTTTTTTTAAAGTGATTATCTTATCCAATTTGCAGTTATCAGTGTGTCCATTTATTCTGAGTTCACTTCCCAGTTTCTGTGTCTGAGAAGAATAATTCAAAAAGAAGTGGTCCCAGGATATTGCCCTGCGGGATACCACTCATAGCCCAGACATAGCAGACAGATAACCCTCAACCTTGATTATTGCACCTTGCTGCTTAATTAGTGTTTCTGATGTGTGCTAATTGTAGGCTACTGAAAAGTTTTTCTTGGTCCAATTGCATTTTTTTCTGTATAGAATAGATAAAAATCAGGTTTTAGTTCAGCAGTTGTCAGCCCAGCTAGCAGCTGTGCTTTGTCATCTGTGACTGAGAGATGTCACTTCACAGATCTGGTAAGATAAATGATAGCTGTTTGTAGTTTGTCAGCCCTTAAATTTCTACACTTGTGTGGACAAAAACAACACTTCCAGAGAACTAAGTGCTGTGAGGCATCATCTGTAGCTGTTCGTGCAGTAGTTGATCGATCCTCCATCCATCCTTTGCACTTGTCGCTTGTGATGTGTAAGACTATGTTAGTCTATGATTACAACCAGAGAGGAGGGTGTTTATTTTACTTGTATTCAGAACCAGATGTTTCAGTACAAGCATCTAAGTGTAAACATATTTTTTATTAATCTGTCTGATAACGATATGTTGTTAGGGACAGTACTTCTTTCCTCATCCCACTCTCATCAGACTAACTATCCCCTTGCTCTAAATCTACTGGTATGTAACAGAAATAAACTGGTGATTCATTATTCCTTGAAAATAATGTATTTATCATGAAAAGGTCTTAAACTTGAACTCCAGCTCCTGTTATCAGTTGCTACCTTCCTGAACATTTGCCCAGCCATTCCAAATCCTTTGCTATACCCCCCCTTCTATACTGCTGCACCTATTTTTGAGTCATAAGCACAGGCTGATTTAGGTTTAATCCCCTTCAGATGTCCAGGAGAAAAAGACATTGTCCCTGTCAGCATAACCCACCGTGTCCTGATGTATGACCATGCAGATACCCATTTCCTGAGTGTGCTAATCCCTGCAGTTTTCCTGTCGTCTCTTTGATGCAGTCCAAGTGCACTACATCTACCAGTAATTCCCTATCAAGGTTTCCTGTAATCCAGCCATAATACCGGATCACGTTTGACTGACAACTCTTTCTGGTCATGAAACCCTGTTGGTTGACATCCTGAAGGCTGTTATTCTGTAGCAATGCTACCAGCTTTCCTCTCAGGATGTTATCCATGCCTTTTCATTCGACTGACATTAAGCCAACAGACTTGTATTACCACCTAAATGCTCTACCCCCTCCACACAGTGCAAGGGTGCCACAGTTGCTGTCCTGTAGTCTTTCTTTGTTTTTGCACTACCCAGTGATCTTTTGAAAATCTCCATCAGGGGCTCTGCCAACATACTGGCCAAGTGTATGAGAATTCCAGGAAGCAGCTCATCTGGTCATTGCGATTTATCCCTGGCCAAGAGCAGCCATTTTCTCCTGAACTTCCTCCCTCCCTCTGTTTTCTGCTGTCTCTCTGGTGTTTCTGCCATGCCTTCTTCCTAGCAAGGTGCATACTCTGTAGTTTTATTTGTAAAGAATGCTGTAAAATATTCATTCAGTACTTCTGTTTTTCTAAGGCTTCTGTGCTCTCCATCTTTGCTCAGTTTGGCTAGTTCTGCATTTCATTCCTTCCTTTTTTCTTTTCTATATATAAAAATACTTTATTAACCTTCTTGTTCCCTTCTGTTAACTTCCTTTCACCTTTAGCATTTTCTGCCCTTATCATTTTTGCTTTTCTGTTTTGCTAACCTCCTTATCCTGTGCCTCCGTCTGCACCTTCCCACCTAACCCTTTCCACCCACCCTTTTCCACCTACCCCTTTCCAACTCTTGTAGGCTGGATATTTCATCACAATGTAGCCACAGTGACTTTTTTTTACTTTCATGCATCTTCCTCATGCACTTGCAGGTAGCCCTGAGTACTCCATTCCTGGCCCATTTCAATAGCTTGTTTATTCTTTTGATTTGTGCCCAGTCTCTGTACTCATACATACCACAATGCAGTTTAACCCACTTTGCTAACAATTCTAAGCCATTGTCTTTGATTTTTTTTTTTTTTGTTTTATTTTAACCCTCCCAACTACTGTAAGCCAGACAGTAACAATATTAGTTTTGGCTCATGGTGCATTAACCGTGATAGCCATGACACTGTTTGCATTCTTTTCCTGTACAGTCCTGTACCAGTTGGCTGAACCTCCTCTTGGTCCATGGCCTTAATCATGTCTCACTCATTCTCTGCCCTTTGTTTCGGCATCTTCCAGTGTGCTTCTGGCAGTTTGACATCTCTTGGAATATTCCCCTTTTCCTTCTATTCCCACATCTGAATTCTCCCTTCTAGTCTCGTATCTTCCTCTCTAGTTGTTTGTAGTTGACGGTGTATGTATAAGTCCCCTAGGTCTCCTCCTTTTCTCTACCTTAACTGCCAGGCATATAACCTAGCCTCCAACTTTACCGTTGTCCCATATGGGCCTACATGGAGCAACTTGGGCAGTGGGACTGACTCCCCCATGTACAGCATAATATTTACTATTTACTTTACTGGAAAAGCTCACTCAGACTCTACCATAGACTGCTATGAAAGAAAGTTAGTTTATTTTCCTTTATTTTATTGTATTGTCATGTGTATTGCTTTATTGCTTTCTTCAATTATGTATATTGTGATGTATTTACATTATAATGTGTTTAATTGCATTTTATTGTCTATTGCTTATTTAAACTAGTAAAGAAACCAGAGCTGTCTCTCTCGTGAGTCACACATAAATTAGAATAGGTCACTTAAGGTTAATTACCTGTGAAGTGAGGGAGGAGCTAGGAACACCTTGTATGTAAGGGGTAAAATAAAACCTTCCATGGAAAAGATCACTCAGACTCTTTTATATTGCTTTCTTGCAATTTGTATTGCTTTATTGCTTCCATCTGTTCTGTCGCACAGAAATTAAAATTTATGTACCCTCCCACTGTTGTGTTTTAAACTTGCGGCCTCTCTAGTTGCCTGCCCCTTATGTTAATGTTGCCACATAATTCCTTCCCTTTCTTCTTTCATTGCCTATTGTCAGTAAGCAAAAAAAATATATAATTTTGTAAAGTCACTCCTTCTTCAGCTGTTTAAAGTCATTGGACCTCCCGTTGTGTTTCATTGATTCAGAACATTACATGTCCACCCCATTCTTTTAAAATTAGTGTCTCTCCTCTTAGACTGCTAAATCTTGAGTTAGCTCCTCTTTCAAATCTAATTGCTTAGGGCACACTGCAGCTCTTAGAATATTAACCCACTTTTTTTCCATTTTACCTTTAAAATCCACAACATCTGGTCCAAGAATCCACATTCTGCCTCTTAGTATTCATCTTGGGATTAGTGCTTTTGTTTTGCTATTGGTGAGAGAAAGAATATGGGAATATTATTTTCTGGAAATTGTTGGTCACCAGAAAGCCTGAGAACTGCTTTATATGTGCCAGCTTGGAATTTCTGCAACTGTTTTGCTCCTAATAAGAGAAGGAGCAGAGGGTATTGCTTCCTGTATGCCCCTGATTGGGCAGTGAGTATCTGTTTGGGACCTACCTGATTAGTGTGGCTGCTACTCAAGGTATCTCCCAGGAGAAGCTACAACAAGCCTACAGATGTCTGCATCATCTGGGAGAAGACTGTTGATCATCAAAAAGCCTGGGTTAGCATCTGGTGAGTGAAGAAGCATTAGGACAACAGCAGCGTGAAGCTGTGGTGAGACCAGCACCAGTAGTAGCCAGTTAGGTGCATCCCCACTATTCATCATTTTTGACAAAGCTAATTCTTTCTTTAAATTACGTCTTGCTTGATTAGCTACTGTCTAACCTAATTTCAGACTATCTCCCTAAATACTTCATTCATAAATCATAAGGGCCTACTATAGAAAAAGAAAAACAGAAAGGAATGCTCCGGTAAAGCCTCAAAGTATTATTGCTTTTTAATCCAATGTGCAATTTCGTTCAACTCCCTGGTTAAACTTCTTCAGAGAAAAACAGTTCTGTCATACCATTTCATTTAAAACACATAATTAAAGAACACGTTTCAGAAACACCTATCACATTGTTACAGTAATTAAAAGCATAATTAACAGTTGTCCGCCCATAACCAGCAACAATTAATGGACAGATGCCTAAATCCTCACTTCTGGCTAAAAAAATCAAAGTAAGATCTTCTACTTCTTCTTTCTGCTTTTCCCGGTTAGGGGTCGCCACAGCGGATCACCTGTTTCCATTTCTTCCTGTCCTCTGCATATTGCTCTGTCACACCAGCCACCTGAATGTCCTCTCTAACCACATCCATAAACCTTATCTTAGGCCTTCCTCTTTTCCTCTTACCTGGCAACTTCATCCTTAGCATCCTTTTCCCAATATACCCAGCATCCCTCCTCAGCACATGTCCAAACCAATGCAATCTCGCCTCTCTGGCTTTGTCTCCAAACTGTCCAACCTGGGCTGACCCTCTAATATACTTATTCCTAATCCTGTCTTCCCTCGTCACACCCAGTGCAAATCTTAACATCTTTAACTCTGCCACATCCAGGTCTGACTCCTGCCTTTTTGTCATTGCCACTGTCTCCAACCCATATAACATAGCTGGTCTCCCTACCCTTTTGTAGACCTTCCCTTTTACTCTTACTGGTACTAGTCTGTTACAAATCACTCCTGATACTCTTCTCCACCCACTCCACCCTGCCTGTACTCTCTTCTTCACCTCTCTTCCACACTCGCCATTACTCTGAACTGTTGATCCCAAGTATTTAAACTCATCCACCTTCGCCAGCTCTACTCCCTACATCCTCACCATTCCTCTATTCTCCCTTTCATTCACACACATATATTCCATCTTAGTCCAGCTGACCTTCATTCCTCTCCTCTCTAGAGCATATCTCCACCTCTCCAGGGTCTCCTCAACTTGTTCCCAACTCTCACTACATATCACAATGTCATCTGCAAACATCATAGTCCACGGGGACTCCTGTCTGATCTTGTCTGTCAACCTGTCCATCACCAGTGCAAATAAGAAAGGGCTCAGAGCTGATCCTTGATGTAATGCCACCTCCACCTTAAATGCATCTGTCACTCCCACTACAGATCTCAATGCTGTCACACTACCCTTGTACATATCCTGTACCACTCTTACATACTTCTCTACCACTCCCGACTTCCTCATACAATACCACAAATCCTCTCTAGGCACCCTGTCATATGCTTTCTCTAAATCCACAAAGACACAATGCAACTCCTTCTGACCTTCTCTGTACTTCTCCATTAGCACTCTCAGAGGAAACATCTGTAGTGCTCTTTCCTGGCATGAAACCATACTACTGATTACTAATCATCACCTCCCTTCTTAACCTAGCTTCCACTACTCTTTCCCATAACTTCATGCTGTGACTGATCAGTTTAATCCCTCTGTAGTTACTACAGCTCTGCACATCACCCTTATTATTAAAAATCGGTACCAAAGCACCTTTTCTCCACTCCTCAGGCATCCTCTCACTTTCCAAGATTTTATTAAATAATCTGGTTAAAAATTCCATTGCCATTTCTCCTAAACACTTCCAAGCTTCCACAGGCATGTCATCTGGACCAACAGCAAAAAATCAAAGTAAGATAGTTATATATAAAAAAATAATACATAAAGAAACGTAGTTAAATGTATTAACCACAGTATAAATATGGATACAACAGGTAACTCAATCACATACTTTCAAGACATGATAACACAACCATCTAACACATAAAACATCAGCATGCGTTGATCTTCTGATTAGATGTATCCAAAATAAATCAAATACAGTTTGAAGTAATGCACAAAATCTAAGAGCATGTCACTATAGGGCGTACCATGATAGCGGAACGTACAGGCAATCAACAACAGTCATTTACTGTCAGAAGTATAACATTTATTTTTGTTGATCATTTGCATTTTCAACCTCATACAGTCATTCTTGTTCTTACATAAAGAAGCTAAATATAAACCATTTACCTTAGTAAGGCTTCTTTACAAGAGCAAGCAATTCATACCAAGGCCTTTGAATATCAAGAAACTCTGCCTCTGATGGTTTACATACTCGGACCCATCAACGCAACTCTCCTCCCCATACCCTGATACGTCGTCAAGTGGGCAGGCTATATTGGCAACCGGCTACCTTGTTGTCAGCAGCAAACACAGCCCACTTAACAGAGTAACACATGCTCGTCTTTCTTCCAAAAGTAAATTATTAATTTAAAATAGAGAACTAATGATGTAAGCAAGCCATCCAGTTCTTACAACGTCTCTGTTATTGTGAGATATCTTCCAAAAATTTATAATGTACAATGTTAAGCAGAACGGACCGTCCCATTAGGCCAGGGAAGTACAAGTCTAAATTCATGAAGTTATTGATCCTGGGCATGTCAAAGTATTATATAAACCTACTGGCTATGAATGAGGATGGGAACAATAGCCCAAATCAGCTGAAAGTACCCTTGGGGCTTACATTCTTGAGGACTGGGTCAATGGAACTTCGGCATTATTATCTGAGTACCCAGCACCTGAAAGGGGACAACCGGCTGGAGGTACAAATACGAATCAAGAAACATCAGTATCAATTAATGAGAAACTTAACAACTTGGATCATAAACTTCTGAAATTAAAGAAGTTGCAACTCGAGATACAGTATTTTAAAAAATGTATTAAGCAGCAGATGATACCAAAGGGCCTATGGAAGGCTTAGTACACCACTGGTCTTGAAGTAACTTCACCCTTCCACTTAGAGCTTATCCAGCTCTTTGATAGACAGGGAATGGAATTGATGGAATTAATGATCAAACATTACACTATATGGGTGGCCTCAATTTCCAAAGAAGTCACCTCATTGGACATTGAAATTAAATCTGACCTGGACTTTTCTAGGTATAAGTATGACTATTCCAGAATTATTATTTTTTAATAGTATTGATCAACTACTACTGCGGTGGTGGTGCTGCGGTAGCGTTGTCGCCTCACAGTTAGACATTGCCCGTTTGATTCTCGGCTAGAGCATCTTCTGTGTGGCGACATGCGTGAATGGGTGTTCCTTCATTGAAGGTTGTGCGTTAGGCCCGGCAAGCCAGCACGTAAAACTGTACTGCCAATCATTAGCGGACCGGAGTTCCGCTGTGGTGACCCCTAACCGGGAAAAGCCGAAAGACACAAATTGATCAACTGCTCACTAAATTAAAAGCTAATAAAGTGAAAAAAACTAGAGCGGGATAGACAAGCGTATGATACAGGGAGCGCTTATCCACAACCACCTCCATCACAAGGGTGGTCAGATCATTACTACCAGCATAATAAGCATGTGAACAATGAAGTGAATGTAGACTTGATAATTATGACTTAATCACTGAATTGGAGGACATCCCAGGGACCAGCGAGGTGAGAAGTAGTGACACGATTAAGAACCAGGAACCCAAACATCCAAACCACCAATATTTTCGGGACCCCCATCAGGTGGGTACCGTCTCCAAACAACAGAACAAGCCACAACCCAGGAGGAACAAACAAGGTCCTACAAATGGAAGAGATAGAAAATAACAATGGCCTTAAAGTAGTCATTAACATTGCAGGAGACTTTAAAATTTACAACTTTTCCTCACTGTGTGTGGCATCAGACCTAGTAGAGCTGTTAGCAAAGGAATATACGTTTGTTCCTAGCCTCCACATGGACCTATCAAGGACAATTACAGATCTTAAATGCTTCATAAGGAAATTTAATTTGAAGGTGCTATTGGGAGATGGTTCAACTGAACTGATTAACCCCTTACACATAGCCAGCACTTTTAACTCTCCAACTAATCCAACATTACAAGTTTTTGATAGGTTGTGTGAGCTGGATCTCCACCCAATAGATGGTAGAACAAATAGGAGGTATTTACCTTCACCCAGCACCAATCATAATGTGTCTACACAAGAGTGGGAATCTCTGACCCACTTGAGAGAAGCAGATGTGAGAGTTAGTAAGCCTGACGAGGGCAGGGGCCTAGTCATAATGGATAATTGGGACTATGTAGCCCATATGCATAAGATCTTGGCAACAGAGGCATACCAAAAGGTCTCGTTGAATAAATTTAATGTAGCACAGCAAAGAATTAGGGGCCACACTGAGGAATTCTTTATAGATGGAAGAATTGATATAAAGACATATAACTATTTAAGTATACCTTTTCCTCTGACTTCAGCCTGTTTGGTATTCCTAAAATCCACAAGAGTATGATAAACCCCCCAATGTGACCCTTGGTTGATGCAAGGAACTCAATCACTTGTCCTTGTGCCAAATGGGTGGACTCTATCTTAAAGAAATACTTACCACTCGAGACACAAATTTGTAAGGATTCATGGTCTTTTTTTACAGAAAATAGATCAATTAAAATTTGATGAGACCATGGGTCCCTTGCAATAGATGTAAAAGACCTATATACCTCAATCCCTCATGAAGTAGGATTAGAGTGGATAAGATCTTTTTTGAATAGGAGAGGTGCTGATTATAACAGAGATCAACCTAGTGCTCGAATTATTGGACATAACTTTATCCAATAATTTCTTCCTATTTGACAATGAATACTTTCTGCAAAGGATAGGAGTGGCTATCACTTTGTGGGCAAGTGTGGCTAACGTAGACATGGCCCAATGGGAGTTCGAATTTATCTGTAAGGTTAAATGCATAAGAGATGAGATCATTTTCTACACACGCTTCCTTGATGACCTTTTCATTATCATCAAGGGTGATAGAGATAAAGCTGAGTCCCTGGTTGGTTATTTTAACAATACCACAAGCTTTCTAAAATTTACATCTAGCTTTAGTAAAGATGAAATAAGTTACTTAGACATCAACTTAAAGAAGGACGTCCATAACCAGGTTATACAGCATGTGTATAGAAAGAGTACATATTCAAACTCTTTCTTGCACTTCACAAGCAACCACCCCTACCACCAGAAGCGCTCTGTAGTTAAAGGGCAATTGATAAGAGCTGCGAGGATAGTAACTTTGGAGGAAGACTTCACAAATGAATGTCTGACCTTAAAAAGGATGTTCCTCAGCAGAGGCTACCCTGTAACATTGATTGAATCCTTGACCTTGGAAGTGAAACTCAAGAGATGTAAAGGGTTTTATGCACCTATTTTGAGTATTACTAACTGTAGAAGCCCTAATGATGAAATGATGAAATTGAACGGAGGAACATCATAGGGGAGGTGAGCTCAAATTCTGCTAACACGTTCCCCGTAAGTCTGATCACCACCTTTAGTGTGGATAGGCAGATGATAAAAACTGGGATTTAATCAAAAGTAATCCAGACTTGTCGTGTAAAATAGGGAACCCACCTAGGATTACATATAGGAGAGGTCCAAATTTGAAGAACTTGTTGGAGGGTAAATACTAAGGAAGTCTAACTTGGCTGGCATGTCTAGATGTGAGAACTGTAATTTTTGCAGACATATCGGGGTAATTAAATCATTTGACATTATGAATCATAGAATTATGCATAAATTTAATTGTGATTCAAAGGCAGTCATATATCTGGCCAAGTGCCAGCAGTGCTCTGCCTATTATAAAGGCAAAACGGACTGTAAGGTCCGTGAACGTATCTACGAGCACCAATCTGCAATTGGCAAGGGCAAGCTAGAGAATGCCTTGGCGAAACATGTGTCATGCTTCACAGGCCATTCTTTTAAATATTCAGCTATTCATCAAGTTGCACATAACATAAGGGGAGGCCCGAATAGTTTAAAATTGGAAGAACTCGAACTGCTCTGGCAAATTAAGCTAGATGCATGTAAATATCCAGGGCTGAATGATGCCTGTTCAATCAAATGCATCCTAAAATTGAAAAGCTTGGAAAGATAATTTCAGATATAGAGTATTAATGTGACCTTTGAAATTGCAATTTGATATGAATCCAATCAGATCATGCCTATAATGTTTAAGCCTATATAGCTGTATATATTTTTTAGCATTCAGATGATGTACACTTTCAGATGCCATTTGTCATTGTGTCAACCCATGGCACCTTGAAGGGTTTCATGATCTTTTAGGGGGTTAGACTTTTTATTGAAATGCAATATGAAATTCATCAGCTTATGTTTATTATGCATAGCATCACTTAGGTATATACTCTAACATTTTGATGATTTATACTCATAGATGTCATCATGTATGTTTGTAGCACTTCGAGTGGGTAAGGTTGTTTAAGTACTGGTGTTCATTGGAGTTAACTATACAGTTTGTATGAGTTTTTTTTAAATGAATTATATATTTTTTGAATGCTTCTTGATTGACCTCACTCACCCTACATAGGGTATGTTTAAAAGTAGTTTATTCCCCTCCCTGTTCTCTGAATAACTGGGTCACTTTGGAGAGTCTTTCTCCTCCCTGCCAAATGAACCCATGTTGGTTCATTAAAATGCTTGAGGGATGGTTATAATATAATATTACATAATAATACTTTGACATGCCCAGGATCAATAACTTCATGAATTTAGACTTGTACTTCCCTGGCCTAATGGGAGGGTCCGTTCTGCTTAATATTGTACATTATAAATTTTCGGAAGATATCTCACAATAGCAGAGACTTTACAATAACAGAGACGTTGTAAGAACTGGATGGCTTGCTTACATCATTAGTTCTCTATTTTAAATTAATAATTTACTTTTGGAAGAAAGACGAGCATGTGTTACTCTGTTAAGTGGGCTGTGTTTGCTGCTGACGACAGGGTAGCCGGTTGCCAATACAGCCTGCCCACTTGACGATGTATCAGGGTATGGGGAGGAGAGTTGCTTTGATGGATCCGAGTATGTAAACCATCAGAGGCAGAGTTTCTTGATATTCAAAGGCCTTGGTATGAATAGCTTGCTCTTGTAAGGAAGCCTTACTAAGGTAAATGTTTTCTATTTAGCTTCTTTATGTATGAACAAGAATGACTGTATGAGGTCGAAAATACAAATGATCAACAAAAAAAATTTATACTTCTGACAGTAAGTGGCTGTTGTTGATTGCCTGTACGTTCCTCTATCATGGTACGCCCTATAGTGACATGCTCTTAAGATTTTGTGCATTGGTTCAAACTGTATTTGATTTATTTTGGATACATCTAATCAGAAGATAAACACATTTTGATGTTTTATGTGTTAGATGGTTGTGTTATCATGTCTTGAAAGTATGTGATCAAGTTGCCTGTCTTATCCATATTTATATTGTGGTTAACACATTTAACTAAGTTTCTTTATATATTATTTTTTTGTATATGACTATCTTACTTTGATTTTTTAGTCAGAAGTGAGGATTTAGGCATCCGTCCATTAATTATTGCTGGTTATGGGCGGACAACTGTTAATTATGCTTTTAATTACTGTAACAATGTGATAGGTGTTTCTGAAACATGTGTTCTTTAATTATGTGTTGTAAATGAAATGGTTTGAGAGAACTGTTTTAATCTGAAGAAGTTTAACCAGGGAGTTGAACGAAATTGCACATTGGATTAAAAAGCAGTAATACTTTGAGGTTTTAAAAACGAACAAGCAGCTTTTAATAAAGTTAGCGCTTTCACCACTATTCAAGTGGCTTCTTCAGACCATGGTCTGAAGAAGCCACTTGAATAGTGGTGAAAGCGCTAACCTTATTAAATGCTGCTTGTTCATTTTTAACATCTCAGAGTCGTTTGTTTATGAGTGAGGATACTGTGCTTTGTTCCACTGTGCTTTTATTAATTGTTGGGATACTCGTATCTGTTTTTTACAATGATCCGTTTGTCCGTTGGGTGGTTTGTTTTGCTTTTAATAATACTTTGAGGCTTTACCGGAGCATTCCTTACTGATTTTCTTTTTAGTAGTTCAGTTTGTTTTTTGCCTACTATAGTAGTTTGTCCTGAAGTGCTTGGCAGTGCCCTGTATAGATGCAGGCACCTTGAGCTGACATTTTTCTTGTAAAATCACTATTGAAATTTCACCAGTACATAATCATACTCACGGCAAATAGTTTGTACAGTACCGATCTCTGCCCCTAGACTTGCAAACCAAACACTCCTGACTTTACTGTATATTCTCAGCATAACTGTCTAATCAATGAAAAAGGTTCTGTTGTCATGAATATGAAATTTCCCACTATCTCCATTACCAGCTTGGTGGCAATGTAGACATTGCCTCATGTTTACTGATGACCAGCTAATTCTCAAACTGCAAAGGTGTTTGAGTGATGTATTTACACATAATCAGGTTGGCAGTAGTACACATGTTGCACCCATCAGACACAGCACAAAGCAGACATATAGGTGCTGGTATGCTGAGGCACTTAAATGTAACTTTCCTAAACCCAAAAGACTTCCTAGACAAAGCACACATAACAAATGCCCTCGGCAGGCTCTAATGAAGTCTTTCAAAACAATACCCACATCACCTCATACAGCCACATCTCATGAATCCTCTACTTCTAAGCCCATAAGGCAAGCCACCACACAATCCCATATTCTGGTCATTAGACACAACATTGTGAAACATGCTGATGTCTCTGTCACCAGTCTGAGTAAGGAGAAAGTCACTGTCAGTTGCTTATCAGGGGCCAGGAAGTGCCTGCTGTACTATGGATGCACTCAGGTCATTGGACCACAAGTAGCAATATGACTCAGTCATAGTCCATGTGGGTGTGAATGACCAGAGTCATACTTCCATAGACTATATGAAGAGAGACATCATGGATCTCTTGGAATATGTCTTAGACTGGCATAAGCCTAGCACTGACCAGCATTCTGCCTTCTACAAGGATGATACCACAATATGAACAGAAGATGACTAACTTTAATAATTGGCTTTGTTTCTGGTGTCATTATGAGGGAGTGCAATAATTTGTCAACATGGCAGGATATGGTCAAAAGCCACCCTGCTTTGCCAGGAATGGTTTGCACCTCTCCCTTTTAGCCTTTTGAGTCTTAGCTAAAACACTGTCCTCCCCCATAGTGCATTTTTCAGCAATGCTAAACTGAAAATACTTCTGACATAGCAAATCAAAACCAAGAAAATCTAAAGGTGTTACTGCTCAATGCTAGAAGTCTAAACAAGAAACTCCATTCCATACAAGCTCTCCTCACCCTAGAGAATGCTGACATCTGTGCAATCACTAAGACATGGTTTAAAACTGCAGAGAGCATCCCGGCAATGCAAGGCTATAATACCTGCCAAATGAACCCATGTTGGTTCATTAAAATGCTTGAGGGATGGTTATAATATAATATTACATAATAATACTTTGACATGCCCAGGATCAATAACTTCATGAATTTAGACTTGTACTTCCCTGGCCTAATGGGAGGGTCCGTTCTGCTTAATATTGTACATTATAAATTTTCGGAAGATATCTCACAATAGCAGAGACTTTACAATAACAGAGACGTTGTAAGAACTGGATGGCTTGCTTACATCATTAGTTCTCTATTTTAAATTAATAATTTACTTTTGGAAGAAAGACGAGCATGTGTTACTCTGTTAAGTGGGCTGTGTTTGCTGCTGACGACAGGGTAGCCGGTTGCCAATACAGCCTGCCCACTTGACGATGTATCAGGGTATGGGGAGGAGAGTTGCTTTGATGGATCCGAGTATGTAAACCATCAGAGGCAGAGTTTCTTGATATTCAAAGGCCTTGGTATGAATAGCTTGCTCTTGTAAGGAAGCCTTACTAAGGTAAATGTTTTCTATTTAGCTTCTTTATGTATGAACAAGAATGACTGTATGAGGTCGAAAATACAAATGATCAACAAAAAAAATTTATACTTCTGACAGTAAGTGGCTGTTGTTGATTGCCTGTACGTTCCTCTATCATGGTACGCCCTATAGTGACATGCTCTTAAGATTTTGTGCATTGGTTCAAACTGTATTTGATTTATTTTGGATACATCTAATCAGAAGATAAACACATTTTGATGTTTTATGTGTTAGATGGTTGTGTTATCATGTCTTGAAAGTATGTGATCAAGTTGCCTGTCTTATCCATATTTATATTGTGGTTAACACATTTAACTAAGTTTCTTTATATATTATTTTTTTGTATATGACTATCTTACTTTGATTTTTTTAGTCAGAAGTGAGGATTTAGGCATCCGTCCATTAATTATTGCTGGTTATGGGCGGACAACTGTTAATTATGCTTTTAATTACTGTAACAATGTGATAGGTGTTTCTGAAACATGTGTTCTTTAATTATGTGTTGTAAATGAAATGGTTTGAGAGAACTGTTTTAATCTGAAGAAGTTTAACCAGGGAGTTGAACGAAATTGCACATTGGATTAAAAAGCAGTAATACTTTGAGGTTTTAAAAACGAACAAGCAGCTTTTAATAAAGTTAGCGCTTTCACCACTATTCAAGTGGCTTCTTCAGACCATGGTCTGAAGAAGCCACTTGAATAGTGGTGAAAGCGCTAACCTTATTAAATGCTGCTTGTTCATTTTTAACATCTCAGAGTCGTTTGTTTATGAGTGAGGATACTGTGCTTTGTTCCACTGTGCTTTTATTAATTGTTGGGATACTCGTATCTGTTTTTTACAATGATCCGTTTGTCCGTTGGGTGGTTTGTTTTGCTTTTAATAATACTTTGAGGCTTTACCGAGCATTCCTTACTGATTTTCTTTTTAGTAGTTCAGTTTGTTTTTGCCTACTATAGTAGTTTGTCCTGAAGTGCTTGGCAGTGCCCTGTATAGATGCAGGCACCTTGAGCTGACATTTTCTTGTAAAATCACTATTGAAATTTCACCAGTACATAATCATACTCACGGCAAATAGTTTGTACAGTACCGATCTCTGCCCCTAGACTTGCAAACCAAACACTCCTGACTTTACTGTATATTCTCAGCATAACTGTCTAATCAATGAAAAAGGTTCTGTTGTCATGAATATGAAATTTCCCACTATCTCCATTACCAGCTTGGTGGCAATGTAGACATTGCCTCATGTTTACTGATGACCAGCTAATTCTCAAACTGCAAAGGTGTTTGAGTGATGTATTTACACATAATCAGGTTGGCAGTAGTACACATGTTGCACCCATCAGACACAGCACAAAGCAGACATATAGGTGCTGGTATGCTGAGGCACTTAAATGTAACTTTCCTAAACCCAAAAGACTTCCTAGACAAAGCACACATAACAAATGCCCTCGGCAGGCTCTAATGAAGTCTTTCAAAACAATACCCACATCACCTCATACAGCCACATCTCATGAATCCTCTACTTCTAAGCCCATAAGGCAAGCCACCACACAATCCCATATTCTGGTCATTAGACACAACATTGTGAAACATGCTGATGTCTCTGTCACCAGTCTGAGTAAGGAGAAAGTCACTGTCAGTTGCTTATCAGGGGCCAGGAAGTGCCTGCTGTACTATGGATGCACTCAGGTCATTGGACCACAAGTAGCAATATGACTCAGTCATAGTCCATGTGGGTGTGAATGACCAGAGTCATACTTCCATAGACTATATGAAGAGAGACATCATGGATCTCTTGGAATATGTCTTAGACTGGCATAAGCCTAGCACTGACCAGCATTCTGCCTTCTACAAGGATGATACCACAATATGAACAGAAGATGACTAACTTTAATAATTGGCTTTGTTTCTGGTGTAACTTGAACAATTGAATGGGGAATAGGAAGTTCATCACTGATTTGGCAACTATGTCTGTAATGGACAAAGGCAGCCTGTAACTGGTTCATCTTCCAGGCCACTGAATGTAACCGTTTCATCTCCCAAACACCTGCTTACACTTACCAAGGGTACCAAAACTTATCAGATATTTGAGATGCAAGATTAGGCTTAAAAAGGCCCCAGTGGTCATTAGCCTGATAGACAGCTATGAATCTGCGCTGAGTTTATAGTGTTTCTTGGTCCATTATACAACCTTAGAGTAGGATTTGCTTTCACTGTACATCATGAAATCTCTTTCAGTGAAAATTGATTAGCTGAATTGTCCATCATACAGTCATAATACTTGTCCAATTCCAGAGCTAGAATTTCTCCTTTCTAAGTCATTCCATTTTCCATCTATTTCAGATTTCTTGTCTTTATTAACGCACCATTTACTTTATCAGAAGCTATACCAGTAATATCGCCTTAGTCACACCCTGTCAATAATTTGAAGAAGACAGTTCACAAAGGAAGTGATACAGATCCATAACTTCTGTTCTTACGTTGTCCTTCCTGCTGTATATAAATTGATTACCTTTTTTATGATAGCTGTATATTTGCTGTGCAAGAAGCATGCTTCGAGCTCTTAAAAGTTCATTGTTTACACATTATTATTCTAGTCACTTCTGTGGAAGATGTCTGAAGTATGATGTCGGCAAGCAAAAAGCTGCAGTGTTGCCATTTCCCAGTTAGTGGCTAGGCTTAAGGAGCGGCTGATACCTCTCCCAAAGTAAATAAATAAATAACATGATATTAGGTACACTTGTGCCTACATTGTATTTATTTGTTTTGCTGAGATTCTTACAGATTGTTGCTGTCATAGTAACGTGCACTTAACGGTTAGTATTCCTCATACTTCATTTTGAATCCAGAACTATCTTAACTGGTGCATACTGGATGCCATCATAAGTCACAGACTGTTACTAGAGAAGTTGCACTGTTGTAACAGGAGTACCAAGTGATCTTGGGTGAGGTAAAAACATCTAGAAAAGCTAACATTTATAGGGTCAGAGTTCATATATAGTGCTGTCAGTAGCGTAGAACAGAAATAAGAAGTAGCATTAAATGGAAGTACAGGCTGGAATGGCTGTATATTGAATTTTGTTGTCAAGGTATCACAGTGTATTACTTTTTTTAAGTAAGGAAATAAGTGTTGAAATACTGCAGCCTTGCAGAGTTCATGTAATAGTATACTCAGATTTTTATTTTTTACTGACAGGAGTTGGGGGGGGGGGCATCCAGCCCAGTGTTTGTACTTAGCCAGAGATAGCCATGACCAAGTCTTACTGTTGCTTAAAAGCATGCATAGCTTGCACGTCTCTTGGCAGAGTGGTAAGATGCATGCTAGCTTTTAACTGGACACAGTTCTACCTTTTATTTGATATCACTCATCACCCAGGGTACGTCACTCACCATTCCCTGCACTACCACACTCCTTTTTCCTATAACCTTTTAACTTCTGATAGTAGACACTTAAGAATGTAAAAGCTATGATGTATAACGTCCAGTTGTCTCTTTAGTAATGTATTAGGCATAGATAGATGCTTAGCATGATTTGTTACATTACTAGGTACTTTGTTGTGTGCCTTGCTTCCTTATACATTTTATAATCTTCTTTTCTCTTCAGGGTTACATGTGGAAAAAAGGACACAAAAGAAAAAACTGGACAGAACGTTGGTTTGTACTAAAACCTAATGTTGTTTCATACTACGTAAGTGAAGATTTAAATGAGAAGAAAGGAGACATCATTTTGGATGATAGCTGCTGCGTAGAGGTAAAGTGAAGATAATGCCTTTCTGAATTACTTCTGTTCATTGCTGTCATCTTTCATACTGTACTTCACATTCATTTTCCATTGACTTCTTAATATCTAATTCCCTGTCAGTGAACTGCTTCTTACATTGAAAAAATACATTTTAATCCTGTAGATGACATGCAAATGGCACATCTGAAACATCAGCATTTTAGACTTTAGTTACATTTTTTTAACTCTTTTGCTTGGCCTCTAGCCGATCAGCAGCTGCCCTCTAGGACATATCATATACCTTAATTTTACCTTAATATCCCCTGGTAGTATCTTCTGAGCCTGGGACTGCTGGGTTGAGAAAGGTAGATGGATAAGAATAGGACAGGCAACAGAGTTACATACACTGTCAAGCACACCAATGGATTTTTGTATGCCCTAATCAGGTGAAGCTACTGATATTGCACACATCAGTGCATTAATGTCAGTTAGCACTGGATCCCCTTCAGTGCTAGAATGCTAATAGCGATCTTCTCAGTTACTGCACTGTCCCCATCACTGGGATGTATCAAAGCATGGGCAAAACATCTTCCCCTCATCATTTAGTGGCAAGCTAGCAAAAAGCTATTCACTACCCCTCCCCCATCCAGCTTTTACAGCTCCCAAGTCACTAGTCGACCTCTGGCAATCTGGGTTGTAGACAGAATTCCAACCCTGTACACCACAGAGCCAGGCTGATTTAAATTTTTCATGCTTGATCTTCAGTCACTTGTCTGTTTTTCTTCCCTTACCCCCTCCTTTTCGTCTTTCCTTATCTGGACATACAGAAGCATTTGGAATGCTGTGACTGATACAAAATCTTGACAACCCTAAGAGGAAACTGTGAGCAGATTAGAAAAGCTTGGCAGAAATTCAGATTAAAGTAGAGTGGTATGGAAATAATTTAAGGACCAAGTGTTTCAGGTAATGCTCACTACCCAGAAGAACACACCAGAGTGATATTGTCATAGATATGGAAGTGGAAAAAGAGAGGGGTGGTTTATTCTAAAGCATTATTGGTTGATAATTTCCAAATCTGGCACCTAGTCCTGTGGTTGTAATATTTGGTACTTATGTTCATGTTGTCACAAGTATATTCCTCATCCTGTCAGTGTTCTCTTCTCTTTGTGTTGTGGGTCTTGAAAAACATAATTGCAGTGAATTATAGAGTGACATAAAGCTAGATATTAAGTCAAGGCCAGGTAGTTTGTGTTTTTTCTCTTTACCTACCTTACAAGGGACTCCATCCATCTTACACAAACATTCCACAGTAGACTCAATCCCTGCCCATGGTGTAAAGAGATGAATCCCTGACTGTGATCCAGGTCATCCTTGTTTGACTAACAGCATGGATACAGGAGAGCTCGGTAGGGGAGGATGGATTTGATTGACCAATTCTTGCTTATCTGTCCTTGAGGGAGAGACATGACTAGGCTCCCTGCATTAATAATCCCTACAGATGGGTGGGTGATCACTTGTCGAAGAGGCTGGGCAGGCGTGCACTGTTACACAGATGGGTATACCACTGAGTCAGTAAGGTAGGCATTTGTGAAAGCAGATATGCCTCTCCCTGACCAGGCAGCCCTTGCAGAGTCTGAAAGTCATTTGCAGTGGAGTGAGTTATGTTAGGGAGTGGACCGCTACAGGATCAGCATCTGCTAATCTCCCTCACACCTGAGTCTTGCCTTCCAGGGGAATGAATGGTCTCCCTGAGTAGGAATGAATGGGTCTTAGGATCTGCCCCAGTCTGGGGATGTGTACCTGTCACACCTGGAAGGAATGCATACACAGATGGAGTTTGGATGGTAGATCCATTGGACAAGTCCCATAGTAAGAAGGGATGGATAAAAAAACCCAGAAGTAGATTCCTTGAGTTGAACAGCCTTATCATGGTATTGTTTCTTTTTTTCCTCAAACCAGTTTTCCTTTACATTATATTTGATTGCAGAAGGAGACATTAAGACTAGCTAGTCTGTCCTGTAAAGGCATTTAACATTCTGTCTTCCCTACCAGCCTGCCTCCCCTTCAGAGACATTATGAACTTGTGATGTAATTGTCCTTTGCTACCTAAACACATGTGACCATTGTACTGCTTGTTGCACTGTTAATGTGATGCACCATTTCTGATAGGGTAGCTGCTAAACCTCTGAAATGCAGCACAAAGTTAGGTGGTCTCACTGCTGTTCCTCTTGTTTAGTAGAAGAAAGACAGTTCTCCTTCAAGTTTGCTAATAATAGAAAGCCACCTACCTGGCTGCCAAGTTATTTCATGTAAGATAACTTGCGTAATGAGAGATAACAGTTTTGTCACCCCCTGCTGTTGTGGGGCACTTCCTAAAAACATGGAGCTAAAAATCAAAAATGGGAGATACAGAATAATGTAATACTGATAGCTATATGAACCACAAAATTCTGAATCCTGGACTTCTGCGGCCCCATTTTGTCATTGATGGCCATTATTTAAGGTGTGTGCATGTGGGAGTGTGGAATTGCACCATCTTCCTAAATATTCTTCCTTCCCACTCATTTCTTTTGTACTCATAATTACTGCATTTTTAACTACTGCATCCCATAGTTTTACAATTCTGAATTTTAGGCTTAATATCATGAAGGATCTTAACAGTTACGTAATGGAAAAGGCAGTTGTCTGAGGCAGAAAAAAGATTAGAAAGTGAATAATATACAGAAATACAGATCAATATTTCATAAAGTGAGTAGGATAAATTTATTCTACTATACCACACTTGTCCAGTTCACTGTCACTATGGGGTATTTGGAGCTTGTCTTTGCACTCAGTGAATGCAAGCCAGAGAAATTAAGCCTAGCAGTTTTGCTGGATGGACACAAACACACGCACACACCTATATATGTATAGGTGTGTGTGTGTGCATATAAATACATATATATATATATATATATACACACACGTGTGTATCTGTGTGTGTATATATATATATATATATATATATATATATAGCTACAAATCTGCATCTATATCTATATATCTATACATGTGCATGTACATACATATATATATATATATATATATATATACACACACACACACACACACACACACACACACATATATATATATGTATATATATACATATATAAATATATTGTCTATCAGATGCTTGATGTGACCTGTACCGAAACTGAGAATGCCAACATAACATCGACACATACAAAGTCATGAAACACAGTATTCTGAATTCCTGGACTTGCCCCCTTTTGTGCACTATGTTAACATTTGCTCCTAGGTCCAAAGTGGTAAGAACTTCTGGGATTCAGTGTGTTACAATGTTTTGGGTTTCAGTACAGGTCATGTTGACACCACCACTACTGCACAAGCACACAGATTCTTGGACTTTGTCAATACAAATACCCTGGAACAATTAGTCAGATCATCAACTGGGGTAACAACATCTTGGATCTTGTCCTTGCTAATATTGGGGCACCTTGCACTGTCCCTTCATCACTCATTACGTGTGACCATAAAGCCATCTGTTTCAAAAAAACTGAAACCAGGGACCCCTTCCACCCAAGGTGCCTTTAGAACTTTCTTTAAGACAAACTGTCTATTCCTAAGTGATGCATTGGCAAGCTTCAGATACTCACCAAACCCAGAAAACTTTGCTGAATATGGGGAAATGTACCAAGCACACTGTACTAGCATGTTGACACCTGTACAGTTGCAGCTCTACAGAGTAGAAGCAAGCATAGGGCAAACCCTAGAAACAACCCCCCACAGCAGAACCATAATAATATCAACAAGTTTTAAAATAAAAGGAAGAGAATTTTTACCAAAAGTAAGAAGAAGAATTCCTAGAATGACAGAGCCTTTGCCACTGAAATAAACAAGTAACCCAGGAGGGTTCAGGCACCTAGGCAGCGAGACATTTCCCTGTGGTACATTTGATTGGTGACACGTGGCTGAAATGACATTCAGCTGTAGAGAAATATGGCTGTTTGCAAATTCCCTGTGGGAAAAGAGAAGCACACACTGCCATGCTCACAGCTTTAATAGCCAAACGCATGGAGACAGAAGAAGTAATGAGTGTTGTGCTCAGTGTATAGTATATACTTATATAACTACAACATGTAGAAGTGTGCTACAGCATGAAGGAAATCCTGCAGGCTACTGTAGTCACATTTATTCTCCAGTATGCATTTTTGGTAATGTTCCCTAGACACTGTGAAGGGGATAGTGGTCCACACACTCCAATTATAAAGGGACTGCTCATTGGGCACTGTATTTTTACTGCCACTGACATGCCCTCTGGCCAGCTTGCTGCTGATGCCTACCATATTGCCTACTGTCTCATGTTCTCTTGGGGACCATGGACATTGTTTTCCCCCTATGCATTTGGTTATTGAAGTTGTGGGCATGGCAGCACATTCTCCTCTTTGCCCACAGAGAATGTGCAAACAGCCATATTTCTCTGCAGCTAAATGTCACTTCAATCACGTGTCTCCAGTGAAATGTACCACAGGTAAATGTCTTGCTGCTTAGGCACCTGAACCCAACCCAGGAGTTTAATAAAATCCGCAAAAGACAAGTTTGAGGCTAAAATAGCCACTCAAGCCAAAGACGATCACAAGGTCTTTCTTAGAAAAAAAAAATTAAAGAAATGAAAGCACAAAGACGCTGAAACACTGGTGTAATGTAATACCTTTTACTGGACCAACATAGGCTTTGCAATTACTTGAGCTTTCGAGCTGACATGAGCCCTTGAAGAAATCCTGGCAAAGGCTTTTCTTAGTTATCTTTGTAGTCTCAGAAACACAATGCAGCAATGTGCTGAGCTGATTGTAAACGTTACATGTACTGTGGCTGAAAATATAATGAACCTATTGGATGATAAGTTCAGCTCAAACTTTACCCCTCTCCTCTTTGTGTGTTCCACAAGATTAACCTGAAACCAACATATATCCAGCTACCATACAAGACATAGTCCTAAAAGAGCTATAAAAAGTTAAAAATACTTCATCACTGGGTTCTGACAATATCTCTGGATGCACCTTAAATAGCATGAAGCACAATTTAGCCATCCCCTAACAACACTGTTCAACCACAGCCTCCATACAGGTTTTGTATTAAGTAAATGGAGGGCAGGTACAATAATTTACCTGTGTAAGTGAAAACTTTCCACAGACCCAGGCAATTACAGACCCATATGTCTGACCAGCATCATATGCAAAGCTATGAACAGACTTTATCATGGAACTAATCATTAAGGACATAGGTTCAGTGTTTGGAGATTCCTTATCTCACTTTGGATTCATCATGGGCAGGTCATGTTTAATCAACATGGTGGAGTTTTCTGAATATGTCACCAAAGCAATGAATGAAAGCAGTATGGTACACACTGCATACTTTGACCTGGCTAAAGCTTTTGACACAATCATCTTAGAAAAGCTTATTAAACTGGGAATAAACCCCTATGTCACTTGCTGGATTGCCAGTTGGCTCACAAATAGCATACCCTATATTTATTTCCTGTATTCTGCTTCCACAAAGAGACCAGTCACCAGTAGATTCTCCCAGGGTTCAGTTATGGGACCTCTTCTGTTTAGAATCTACTTTGAAATAAAAGTCAATACCAAAGGGCTCTGGCTGACTAACTTTGCAGATATCTCCAAGCTTGGAGCAGTCCTTGAATCCCCAAATGACTTAGCCATCCTGCAAGAAAGTTTGTCCCAAATAAATAACTGTCAGACTCATGGAATGAGCCTTAATGCCAAAAAATGCATTATCGTGTCCTTTGGGATGTTGTGTTGAAGTACTACATTGACATTATGCCCCAGGAGTCAACCCAGATCTAGGAACTTATGTGGACAGTGACCTTTTAGCCAACATGTGTCCACTGTTATAAGAAAGTCCCTTATTGCGTAGCTTATAAACAAAGGGATCATGTCTAGAGCCAGAGATGTGATTGTCCCCTTTACTCTACCCTCATTAATCCAGCCATTGATTATAGTGCCCCCTATTGGCATGTAGCTGTCCAGACATATGCAACAACTAGAATGCCCACAGCGAAGCCTCGCTAAAATTTACTAGGCATACGTAATATGTCCTACATGGACCATCTCAAAGCCCTATCACTTTACTCTGAATTCTACAGACTGGTAACAGGTGACCTGTGTTTGGCATAAAAGGCATTCTCTGATCCAGTACTCATGGGCCTACTGCACATCTGCAAGTCAAGTGTCATTAGAAATACTCTATCCAGGGAGCTAAACCTCTTCTGCAACATTAACATAACAGTTTGGAGGGATAGGTATATCTCGCAGAGAATAACACTGCTCTGGGACAAACTACCCATTCAAGTAAAACAAAGCTAACGCCTGCCTATATTCAATCATAGGATCTGTGAATAGGTAATAGAAAATGTATCCCAGGACTGCTCCCTCTACTACTAATGGACAGAGGCAGCTCTTAACTACTTTATCCCATGTGTGTGACCCCTCAATTATCTATGGTATGACCCAAGTTTTTCTTACTAGTGGTAATATCTAATTATTGACATTGGGATGGGTAGTGTAAGACCAGTAGAACACTGAACATTATAGGTTAAGTCAGCTACCAAAAGGGCTAAGCCTAAAATAGCCAGCAAAAGCAGCTAGCTTGGTACTTACCTATGAACCTATGTTAGAACTCTGTCTCTAGACATGTTATTACTAGCCCTGTTACCTTGTACTGCTTTACACTATAGATAACAGGAAGTCCATTTTTCTTGACTGTTTGCATATGATAATACTTGAATTAGTAGGTGTGACTTTCTTTTCATGCATATATGTGCATTTAGCATTTCATTTTGCAGCTAAATCTCCTCCTGTTGTCTTCCTTAGACTCACTGTTTTTTAGATTCTTAGAGTCTTGTCACTTCTTATGACACTGGTTCACTGTTTAAGTATGTTTTCTTTATCTAAAGGTGTACCTGTTTCTTTCCTTACTATTTTGAGAATCATTTATTCATTTGAAGTGCTTGAAAAACTTACTGCTTTATCCTCCAAGATATTCTTCATATTCCTCACTGCTGCAGTAGACTTATGGAGTATATACTGCAAAGCTTCATGGGCACCTTCCATGTGCCCAAACTGTTATCAATTCAAACGAGATGACTAAAAGTCAGGCTTGGGCTGCAAGCCCTTCAGAGCTTTCCTGCTGCTGAACGTGCACCTCTGTGGGCTTTTGAGGATCGATGGTCAAGTAATGCTATTCCATTGCTGGGTAGATAAGCTCCCTTCGGGGGGGGGGGGGGTTCTACTTTATTTTCTGTAATAGAAATACTACTTTTCCAAAAAATATTAAATTTTTAGCTAGGAAGAAGTGTTTTGATGGCTGTCATGTGACTTTTCTTCACTTTAAATGGAAGCATTATTTTTTTTAACTTTGTGGTAAAAAGGTTGTTAAAACTTATTTTAAACTGTTTTTTCTGTGGAGAAACTGGTATTATTTACTTTTGGGTTTGGGTAAATGTTTAAAGTGCTGCTTATGATGTTTTACTGGGAAAGATGTTACCTTTTTACAACTTATCTGTTTTACTCACTCTTACTGCTAGCCTTTCTCGGGAATTAGGTGCTTTTTTGGCTTAAACATTGAACAAACTACCAGTTCCTTGGTTCTACCTTCCTCCTGCCAGACAAGGTAAATGCTTTGTTTAGTAGACTTTGCAAACAGAACAGGTTAATATTTTGCCTCGTCCATAGGTGGGTGACTCTGCTGTGGCCAAAGCTGGTTCTACAGACCACTCATTTTTTCATTGGGTTCTGCTGATGTAGTCCCTACAGCCACCATGGACTGGAACTTCGACATGTCCTCTGCAGCTGTTGGTGTGCCCTTGCCAAGGAGATGTGAGCCATTCTTGTTAGTCTTGGAAGAAGGGACAGCTAATGACATTCTGGCTAGCCTGAAACCTGTGCTCAACCCTGTGGAGGTTATTGCTGCCAATTCTAGGTCTATTTCATCAGAAATCCCTTTAGTAAAGAATAAGCTCAGGGTATAGTGCAGGTATTTTGTCCTTCCTGTATAGCGGTTTCCTACTTAAAGAAAAATAGATTCTTCATTTTATAATATTTATGAAAATGAACCTCAAAATGAGTACGAAGGGACAGATTGTATTATGTTTCCACATATTTCTGATTCTGATTCTGAGGAGAGTGTGGATTTGGACAGTCCCTTTGAAGAATTCTCTTTCTCTGATACTATTTTTAAAGTGAATCTGTTGTTTCAATTTGAAAACAGTGATGTTTTGCAGTTCCTTTGAAAGTATTATTTGTTACCGCTGGAATTCAGAGCCTATGCCTGTTCCTCCTGTTCTTTCTGCTTTGGGGGATAATGTCACAGCCTATAATTTTCTTGACAGTCAGCCTGCCGCCAATAAAAGCTCTTATACACGCTCCCCAAATCTATCACAGCAGGTTTTCCTTTAGTGAATCCAGTTGCTGCTAAAGATTTGGTTAATACAAATCTCTTTCTTAACAAGGATGTGAAGGTCTTTCCTCAAGAAACAAGTTGAGATTGGGAATTTGGGTGCATATCTTTAAGGAGAATAACACTAACCATGCAGAGTATTATATTCATAAAGCAGTAGAAAGTATTCTAAGAACTAAGCCAATAAGGGAATAGAGAAAGAAGATTTTGCTGATAGGGATGACTGCAATTTGGGATAGAGACAATAGGCAAGAGGGGCTGGAACTGATTGGAGAAAACTGGCAAAAGAGCCAAGGTATTTGGAGCAAATAATTAGAGAGGGAAATGTAATAGAATGGGAAGAGACAAAAATGTATTTGGACTGCAGGCTAGAGACTGCCTTCCTTATCAAGAATTGATATCAAACTATACACAAAGAGAAAGGAACAGAGGGGATTATAAGTCAAAGACCGCCACTGGTATGGTTTTTATTAGAATCTAGAACAGAAGTTGCTATTAAAAAATGAATAGTTAGTAGAACGTATAAAATATTTCATGATAACTGTAAGAATAAATCAGAGGAGGTTAGAAAGGATTGGGAAGAAAGACTGGATAAGCAATTCAAAAGAGAGATAATGGAGATATGTGTATGTCTGCCAAATATGCAACAAAGTGTAGAAGATTTAGGATCTTTGCTTGAAGTGTTTACATAGGTATTTTTATACCCCAAGTAGACTCCAAAGAGTTTTTCCGTAGGTAGATAGCAAATGTTGGAGGTGTGATGGGGAAGAAAGATGTAATCTGGAACATATTTTCTGAGAGTGTAATGATTTGGCAGAATTCAACAATTCCCTGCAGACTCCTCTAGCAGAAGTACTGGGTGAGGAAACTAGTATAACTAAAGAAGTGATTTTTTTTGAGCTGTGATACAGAATCAGAATTGCCTAGACATAGTAAGGCCTTGCTGAGTCTAATTATGGTGGCTGCCAAAAAAAGCAATTTCTAGAAGAATGGAAATCAAAGTCTAAATCACCTGTACTAGAAGTAGTGAATGTAGTAACAGAGATAAAACAACTGAAATTGGGATATCCAGAAAAGGGTAGTAGGAGAAAATAACATGGGAAAAATAAGAACAATATGTGCAGAGAAGGAAGGAGGTTTAAAAGAAGGCAGGATTTGAATGAGCTATGTAATGTTTGACTGACAGTGATTGGTTAGATTATAAGTGGTGTATAATGTTTGCAGCTAAAATTGTGTCAGTATGGTTTGTTTTCATTTATATAAATGCAGGATTGCCTATGTCATAAGTAATAATTTAATAAAGATGTTACTTGTTTTATAAAAAAAGATGTCGTTTTTGATACATTTTGAGGGAAATGTGTATTCTTCTGTAACAGTTGTTTTTAGAATTTTCATGTGTCAGATTTGTATGTGAAAGTTCATGCTTGCCAGTTTTGAGAATATGAGGAATAGTCTAACATCTGTTGTCTTTGCCTTGATTAACTTGTTCTCTTCTGTGTCTTAAGTGGCTACCATTTCTTTAAATGTGCACTCTATTGATGTTATCTCCAAGGCTGCTACCACTGCTACTGTCATATTGAGGTTTGACAGGCTGCATTCTCATAACCTCCCTGAGGATGTCTATAATTAAATACATTTCCCCTTGGATAGAAAACTAGTTTTTGAACCTTCTGCTACAGTGGTCATTAAATAGTGTGACGACAGAGGAAAACTGATTCAGGAGATTTCTCAGATTTTCATCCCTCTTTCTCCTTGTTTTCCAAGGGTGTCAATGCTCTCTGTACAATTTCTGTTAAAAAAGCCAACTAAATTGACACAGTATGTTTTAAATAGCTATGGTATAGAGATTCCAATAAGGATGTAGGAACTCCCCAGAACCAAGGCCAATTTTAACCATGTGAGAGACTCCCCAACCCCACACCCTGACAGTCCCTATGTGACAAACCCCCCCCCACCCTGACAGTCCCTATGTGAGAGACTACCCTCCCCCACCCTGACAGTCCCTATGTGAGAGACTCCCCTTCCCCCCACCCTGACAGGACCTATGTGAGAGACTCCCCTTCCCCCCACCCTGACAGGACCTATGTGAGAGACTACCCTCCCTCCACCCTGACAGGACCTATGTGAGAGACTACCCTCCCTCCACCCTGACAGGACCTATGTGAGAGACTCCCTTTCCCCCACCCTGACAGGACCTATGTGAGAGACTCCCGTTCCCCCCACCCTGACAGGACCTATGTGAGAGACTACCCTCCCTCCACCCTGACAGGACCTATGTGAGAGACTACCCTCCCTCCACCCTGACAGGACCTATGTGAGAGACTCCCCTTC
Organism: Protopterus annectens; assembly: GCF_019279795.1. Classification (NCBI taxonomy): domain Eukaryota; kingdom Metazoa; phylum Chordata; order Ceratodontiformes; family Protopteridae; genus Protopterus; species Protopterus annectens. The sequence goes on from NC_056751.1 coordinate 805,085,473, forward strand.
CCCCCACCCTGACAGGACCTATGTGAGAGACTCCCCTTCCCTCTACCCTGACAAGACCTATGTGAGAGACTCCCCTTCCTCCACCCTGACAGTCCCTATGTGAGAGACTCCCTTTCCCCCACCCTGACAGGACCTATGTGAGAGACTCCCGTTCCCCCCACCCTGACAGGACCTATGTGAGAGACTCCCGTTCCCCCCATCCTAACAGTCCCTATGTGAGAGACTCCCGTTCCCCCCACCCTGACAGGACCTATGTGAGAGACTCCCGTTCCCCCCACCCTGACAGGACCTATGTGAGAGACTCCCGTTCCCCCCACCCTGACAGTCCCTATGTGAGAGACTCCCGTTCCGCCCACCCTGACAGTCCCTATGTGAGAGACTCCCCTCCCCCCACCCTGACAGGCCCTTTTTTCCTTATAGAAAATCTGAACATCTTTTCTCTGTTTCTCTTTTCTTTCTTCCCATCCTTCAGCATATACTCAGTGGGGGGCAGCAGAAGCTGAATACTTGTTGATTTAAACTCTGTAGATGAGAGAGAGTCCTGGCAAAGCAGATTAAGGGAGAGTCATCAGCATATTGAATTAGGGTGACTTGTTTGCTGGCAGTATTAAGATGGTTAATAAAAATGTTAAAGAGAAGTGGACCTAGTATTGAACCTTGTGATACCCCAGTGCTATCAGTTAAGTAAGGAGAGAAGTTAGAGTTCCATTTGACAGACTGATCTGTTAGAGAGAGATAGCTAGTGAAGCACTGTAGAGATGTTTTGGTTAAGCCCAGAAGAGATAGTTGGGATAAGAGTTTGGGGTGGGAAACAGTATCAATGGCTTTTGATAGATCTAAGAACAGAAAAGAGACCAAGTTTCCTGAGCCATGAGCTTTGTTGACAGTGTCAGTAAATTATAGAGCACTAATAATGCTGTGTGCTTGTCTGAATCCATGTTGGGTGAGTAAAAGATTATTTTCAAGTAGGTATTGAAGAAGTTGTTTATGGATACATTTTTCTAGAAGTTTTCATAGTGGTGAAAGAATAGCAACTGGCCTATAGTTAGACATTTCTGTGGAGCTGCCACCTTTGTAGAGAGGAAGGATGAAAGATTTTTTTTTTCCACAGGGAGGGTATATAAGCTTTCTTGATGGATCTGTTAGTGATTATTGAGGCTAGGTAGGCTATTGAGTCAGCAACCATTTTTAGGAATTTATTCGGAAGATTGTCTGCAGGGGATGGAATGTGGCTTGAGCTTGTACAAGAGGGATTTGATGAAGGAAGTGTGAACCAGTTGAAGGAAAAATGTGGAGTGACAGGTAATAGGAGGCTGGGAGAAGGTAGGGGGTGATGGAGGGAATTTGTTAGTGGTGAAAACTATGCTATTGATGAAGTAAGAGATAAGTTGAGCTGCTATGTCAAGGGAGGTACTATCACAGGAGGATTGGGGGGAGGACTGACTTTTTAGGTTTAGGATTTTTTGATAGTGTGCCAAAAGGTTTTTGGACTGGATGTGTGCTGATTTTGTGGCTTTGCATAGAATTGTTTTTTGCCTAAATTAACTTGTTTCTTTACAAGGTTACACAGTTCTTTAATGTGCTGTAAATAAGTTGTACAAGCCTTGTTTCTTTTTTGCATGAGTGATCTGGTATAAACACAAAGGGAAGGAGAATAGCTGGTTTTAACTCTTTTCCTTCTGGTGGAAACTAGACTGTCTAAAGTGTTTAGGGATGTAGAAATAAATTGTTCAGCTGCATCATCTAGTGGTAAGTATTTAAGGAAGGGCCAACTGATGGAGTTTAGTAAATTTGTAAAGGCCTGCTGGCAAAGTTGGGTAGGTTTCATACTGTCTTGTAAGTATGTTGTCTGCATGGATCTGATGTAAGCCTTGTTATGCAGATGCAGTGGTAGAGGTTGGAAGTGTTTTGGATTGAGAGAAATTGTTGGGATGGGAGACCAACATTCAGTCAATTATTGAGACATTTTGGTTTGCAGAACTGATAAAGGTTGGGTGACTAATTAATTGAGAAAATCCATATAGGTTTATTCTCACTTCTTGTAGAATTGATGAGGGGAAATTACTACTTTCTGTGACTGAATTACATTGTCAGTTCTGTGCCTTAATCACTGGTCTTTCTTCTGCTCCAAAGGTGTTCACTAGGTGTCTTGCTCCTATGATAGCTTACTGCAGACTGCAAAGTATTCACATGTTTATCCATATTTACATGACCTGTTTATCCTTGCATAGTCTTTTTCAAAGTATCAGTAGTAACAGGCTCAGATTCAAAAAAACGTATAGGCATCTCTTTTTAAATCCTCCTCACAGGATTATTTTTCTGTGATGTCTCATGGACACCTCAATTCAAAGAGTTTTTCTTCCACAGGAAAAAAAAAATCGATCTACTTTTAGATCTGTTCCTGAACCTACTTTTCACTGCCTCTTCTACTAATTCCTCAGTCTCTTCTTTAACTCCTTTTCCTTCCCCTGCTATTCCTCTTAGCCCTTCCAGTTATTTCCAACATCTTGTGGAACGACTGCTTTATATTTGTTTGAGATTATAGCGATAGCTAATCTATAACGGTACCTGTTTTGAGCTTACTACTATCTGAATATACTTATTACCATTACTAGTGGTCCCTAGCTAGATATTAGAATACCCTGATCATTACCATGTGTCATATTATATCTTTACGATATTGATATTGCATGTATTGTTTGCTATTGTATGTTCTTCGTGTAATTCTGTTGTTCATGTTTACAGTGTTACTATTGCTTGCATCGCTTGCTGTTGTATGTACAATTGTTTCTTCATGTAACTCTGCAGTTGATATATTTTGTGTGGAGCTTTTCTCCCTGGGCCTCCGCTGAAAAAGGACCTGTGTCCATTCGGAATTTAGCAGTAAATAAGTAAATAATAAAGTTTTCATTTCATATTATTCTCATGATACCACTTGTAAGGCTGTACTTGAGAAAGATCCAGTGGTACTTGTCATCTCTATGGTCCCAGCATTAACTTTCCTGACTTTTCAGATTCCACTTTATTTTTTTTTGGGAGGGGGGGTGAAAAAAGAGATTATATGGAGGAGACACAAGATTCCTCATAATCCAGGTCTCCCAATCTCCCCTCCTGCTTCAGTACAATCAGTACAGATTTCCCCTAGTCTGTGCTTTGGGAAGCAGCATCAATGGATGTAAAAGTGCAGAGTCTTTGGAACAAAAAGACAGACCAAAGCATATAAACAGAAAAGACATGTCAGTTTTTATAAAGGCTCTCAGTTCTCTCAAATATCTGTGGTCCCTAGGACCTCTTCAAGTGTTTACTCAAAAATTTTATGGTTTATAAACAAACAAGGGGGGACTCTGATCGTACACTCTGTGCTACCTTGCCATGATAGTCTTGAGTGTAGCTTTTTAGCACAGTCTCATTCTGCAGGCATCCTACATTCCATTAGACCAAAACTGTGTAGTAAACAAGCTATGCAGGACCAGGACAGACCCTCACAAATGGAAGCAGAATCAGAGGATCTTTCAATAGTGGATCTATCTATTGGGAATACCTTAATTAGATGTTTTTGTTCCACACTTATCAATCATTTGGTAATTTTTTTTCTGGGACTCCATGCTAGAAGGCCTAGAAGACCAATACCGTTTCTTTTTCTTAGTTAAGATTGTCCCTGTATGGTTTTACACCCTTCTAGTATTACTCATAGTCATTCTGCAGATTGAAACGGACTACCCAAAAATCATTGTGATAAGTCTTTTCAGATCTAGGTAACAATCCTTCTTCCTTCTTATAGAATTTGCCAGGGGCAAATACTGCAGGTTTCCTCAGAGACTGGATTTTCTCTCACAAGACCAGGATTGTTTGATACATCCCAACTAAAAACATTTTGCAGTGTTTCTTTATGTTCTGTATGGGATTCACTTCATAATCTCGAAATACTGATAGATCAAATTTCAGTTTTTCGAGACCATGAAATCCAATCCACGCAACACCAAAACAGCAAAACAGCAAAGTTCAAAATACCTAAAACACAGCACACACCAGACGACACATATACCACCACACCCACACCACAACATAAACAAAACAACACACATCCACAAACCTACAACACAAATAAGAAGGGGGGGGCAAGCCCCCCTGCAGCCCCCATGTGGGGGGCTCCGCCCCACCCCCCTACTTATATATACTAACTCCAAGATCCCATATACAGTAAACAAAAGCAAACGCACACACACACATTCTACAGTCCCTCACATACACACCACATATATCAGCACACTCACATATACTCATACTCCCACCCAAAACCTTTAGAAAACACTAACTTAACTGACGTAACACCTAAATCCACACACGGCACTGCACACCATCCACATACAATCCCGGACATTATGTAGTGTAAAGCCATAACCGCAAATTCGAATTATGCATTTTCGCTATCTTCAAATTTTGACTTTAAAGTCTCGACATACTGAAATTTGACATTTCAGTATTTCGAGATTATAAAGTGTTTACATTCTATATGTAGTGTGATATTTTAGCCTCTTTGTCAACAGTAAGATCAAGTAGATTACCATGCCTCTCAACCACTTAGTGCAAGAAATCTGCACAAAGCCTGACATAATGGGGGACAAAGGCCCAGAAATAGGGTCAGATTTTAAATACTGCTCTTATAAACTTAGAAGGTTGCTAGAATAACACAATTTATGTTAGCATGCATTTTCTGAAGGATTTGAAGTCTGAAACTCAAATGTATGTCATTATTTAGTGACCTCATTCCTCAGTTCATCACAGTGATTTGCCAGAAAAAAACACACACACATTTTATCAGGAACAGACCAGAAATATGAGGTAAAAATATGGATGGTCTGTGAAAATCTGGACAGTTCAAAGGTATGTAGATCTCTGCTGTAAGCAGTGAAACCTAGATGCATTTTATTATAATTTTTGTAGTTTTACAGAACTGTCCTACACCCTGTCCCATGTGTCAGTGTTATCAGTTTCCTGTTTTGATATTCTGTGAGAACTGAATTACCTTAATTTGAATTTCAGGTAAAATATAGGCAGTGAATGTTGGACAAGTACTCACCCTGTTTATTGATGCCCTGTTTGTTGATGGTACCTCACCTGCTTATTTCAGGAACAAGGAGTGAAACATTTTATTATACTAATGACTGCCATTGTTAAAATGTGTAGCTGAGTTTAGTAAATGTTCTCTTCAGATGCATCCCTAAACCTTTATAATCTGTAATCAGACATTCACATTTTTATGATTGATTTTTTGTTTTCCTCTTGCTGCAAAGATTAGCTTAGCTGAAGTGATAGCCTCAGCTACACTGCACAATTGTAATGTGGTTCTATCAGAAGGAAGTTAAAGAAAACGGAAAGGTTAAAGACAAAAATTAAACCATTTAGATGGCCATTCTGATATAAGGAAATGTAAGAAATTTAGAGCTCTCCATTCTTGAAGTGTGAAGATTTTTTTATTATGATTTTTAGACAAGATTGCCTCTTTCACATAACCTTTGCTAAATAGGATAGACCTGTTTTTATTTCCATTCAGATACTATGCATTGCACTACCATCCATCAACACAGTATGTTCATCTTAAGGGTCACTGCTGCAGCAGCAATCCTTATGCTCAGGAATTAGTTGCAGTCAGATATCGGTTCATCTGTCCTGATGCCCAAAGCTTTGAACATTCTCAGAATGGTGCTGGTCTCCTCCATACCAAAGACATTGGTAGAACAATCAGTAGAAAAGGTAGAGCAACCCATGCCATTTTCATTTCTTTTGCATCAAGGACCATTTGGTAGTTTATCCATCAGTTTCATCTACATGACTTCCATCACCCTGAAGTAAATATTCAATTTATGATTTATGTCTTCTTGGCTAATTTTTAGTATTTATTATTCTCCATTATAGATATTGTAATTTCAGTAAATGTGGGATCTTAGCCAAAGCCAATAACGTCCCCAGAAAAGACTACTAAGAAGTGTACGTAGTGAAGGCAGATTCAACCAAGACTGTCACTTCATTCTGTTGGTCCTCCCAGTAGCTCCCTATCCATTATTGCATCTGTCTGCTCCTGCTCATCATCCCCGGATGTCTCTGACTGAGCTGTGGATCCTAAGGGTATTCTGCATGGTGGTGGTGCTGGCAACTGCTACTGGGAGGGGTCATGACCTACCCTAATTTCCTACCTGCCCCCCTCTTTATCAGCATGCCAGAGGACTGCTTCCCTTGTTGGTCCACATCTCCCCTAAAAAAGGTGTTTCTGATGAACACACTCCCTCTAGATGGACATGCCTATCCCTTCATGCCAGCATCTCAGACTACCAAGCTTCTAACTTACCTGGGTCACCTGGGTTGTATTTATGGCTTTATCCCTCTATGCCATGGTTCTGGCCATCTTGTTAACTTTTTGAGCACTTTGTATTTTTAAGAAAGAAATCCCTATTTCATATGACTTGTGATCTTTTGTCCTTCATCATGTACAAAATAATTTTTTGACCTGGGCAAAGAGGTGTCTGCCTCTGGATAGAAGAGCCTTCCTCCAGAAGCTCAAGTAATTAATGTATAGTTAAGTACTGTAAGAAGATAGAAAAACTAAAAAAGCAATGTGGTGATCCATGATGAGGGTCCCATGGTTACTGTGCTAACATAATCCAACAAGGCCTTTGGCCCTTTGTCCAGCAAGACAGAATCCAGTCTTGATGACATCCAGTCCACTGGCATTTGCTTTGGCTGCAGCTGTTGTTGATTAAGTAATGCCAGGAAAGGAGGAAAAACAGGGAAACCTTCTCAGACTCATCATATGACTCAGATCTTGAAGAGAAGCAGGGCCTGACTACTCAGGCAGTTTTTCTTCTCTTTAGGTTGGGGGAAAAGTCACATTCTTCCAGTCCTTTCCCAGAGATGGTTCATTGGAACAAACCTATGTCTTCATGGGGAAGGGTTTTAATTGAGGGAAGAGAAAAGGTTGCCTATAGATGTCTGGAAGTGCTGGATATTGAAGAACCCAGGCTGACAGCCATTCCTTCAGTCTTTCAGATGTTTGAAAATGCCTTTGAGATTGAAACCTTGACAATGAACAGATTCACAAGCCAGTGGGATAGGAGTTTACTGTAATCTTTACCCTGCCTTTCCCTTCTACCAAAGGCAGTCTGGCCTGTTTTGAAGAAAAGTGGCAAAACTGTGCGTAGTTTGTTTTACTAACTCTGACTTTCAGTTGCACCTATACTGTTGAGTGCAATGCTCTGCTAAGCTCTTTGCTTGTTACTTTCTAATGATTTCTGATCTATCTATTAATCAGCTTAGTGTCTTGACCTTCTTTTCTTTATTTATGTGGCCATATCATAGTCTGCACTGGCAGCACAACAGAGCTGCATCTGTTCTAAGTATCGCATCACTCTCACATTTGTGCTAAGGTTACTTACATGCTTTAACATTAAAACCAGGCAAGTACCCTGTTATGGGGCTGGCTGTCTAGATGAGTCTAGCTTCTTTGACTAAAGTGGGTGGGGCCCAAATGACAACTCTCCCCACACCCAACAACCCCAGCGCCACAACAACTGTTTTATATTTCCTCTTCTTGACATCATTTAGGCGTACTTTAACTTACTCATCTTCTGTGTTCTTGTACTCATTGCATCCACTCATCATTTTAATCATCGCACACTGTCCCTTAATTTCGTATATTCTACTCTTTGTCCAGCATCTGTTAGTCCCATAGCTAACAGAGGCTTTGCACTTTTCTTATACCCTTCTAGTGAACGTTTGTACTCTGTCCATGTCATACTATCACTGCAAGTCACCTTATCCATTGTACTGATATTAACTGCATGGTTTCAGGAGCTTGCAAGTTAGAATTTCATTAATGATCCAATATGGTTCTTACTTTTAATGTGGCAAGGAGTGAATAATGATAAATAAGTGAATAAACAGGTAAGTAATACTGGGCTCATATATAAGCATCAGCTCTTGACCTTTACACCATTGTGTGGAATCTGTAATGGTGATCTTGAGCATTTTCTTAATATCCTTATTTTTTATTATTTATGTTTTATCTGATTTACACTTGTCTTGAACATATATTTTCTACTGAGGCAACTTAGTTGTTTGTGATGCTGTTTCTTAACCCGAGTGTCAGTGTGCTTTTCGTGATGGTCCATTTGATTTTTGGAAAACATTTGGGGAGCAGTGACCTAAACAAGACCACTGACCACTGCCATGTTGTTTCCAATGGATGTAGTAAGAAACAGTGTTTCAGCTGGGTTGGTTGTTCACACACAGAAAGCCTTTTATTTAGCTTTGTAAACTGTAGATACCTTTGGTTCACACTTACTATAGTCTTCCATTTTCACTCCATGAGTTAATGATGTTATAAAACGATGTAGTGTATGCTGAGAGCATGTCATAGATTCACCTACTTTCTCATAATTCTTTTTCTAAATAATGACTGAATCCTGTATTTATTCAGAGACAGCCTAATATTTATAAACTGCAGATTTCCTTAAATAGAGTCTGTGAATTCATAATAAAAGTGTCCAGGTATAAAACTGTGTTTTTCCTGTCAAAGTCAGTTTTCTTCTTCTCAAACACTGCTCAGTGCTCCTTGCTATAATATACCAATTAACATGGTCAGCATCCCTATTTTGGAAAGCTTTACATTCCATGTATTTGTGCCAGGAAGATGTAGTTTATGTTTGCACCATCCCAACACCTGTGTATGTCAAGTCCTCTCCACTGTTTGGAGGAAAGAAAGCTGCCCATTGGTTACCCTTTCACACTTGCTGAATTTCATAGCCACTAAAATTAAAGACCATGCTTCTTACGCAGTCTTTTTTAAAGCTTTAAAAGTTGACGTGCAGAGTTTATAATCTGGTCCTGGCTGTGGCATTACTTAAACTCCTAGTAAGCTATAGTGCACTCATACTCCTAGTAAGCTATAGTGCACTCATACTCCTAGTAAGCTATAGTGCACTCATACTCCTAGTAAGCTATAGTGCACTTATACTCCTAGTAAGCTATAGTGCACTCATACTCCTAGTAAGCTATAGTGCATTCATACTCCTATTAAGCTATAGTGCATTCATACTCCTAGTAAGCTATAGTGCACTCATACTCCTAGTAAGCTATAGTGCATTCATACTCCTAGTAAGCTATAGTGCACTCATACTCCTAGTAAGCTATAGTGCACTCATACTCCTAGTAAGCTATAGTGCACTCATACTCCTAGTAAGGTATAATACACTCACTTTTTGCTTACACATTTGTTGGTCCTACGCTCATATGTTTCAGATGGAGATTCCCACTCCTTTCTGTTGTCTTGTGTTGGGTTGCATAATCGTTTGCATCTTTGCCTGGACAAGTTGTGCATCTTATACTTCAGAAAAACATCTGACTTATTAGTTTCTGATGTTTTTAGACACTACCATGTTTATGATAGTTTCAGGTGTTATGTAGGCACTGCCATGTTTATGATAGGTTTGGGTGTTGTGTAGACACTAACGTGTTTATAATACCTTCGGGTGTTATATAGATACTAACATGTTTATGATAGTTTCGGTGTTATGTAAACACTATCATATTTATGATAGTTTCAGGTGTTATTGTGATGATATGGGCAAGTGCCAGCATAGCCAGCTGGAGTTTTGTAAAGAATGATATGTCCTTTGAATATCAAACTGATTTTGTATAGATGCTTGTGCTGAAAATGTATTTTTGAGCTTTGCTTGTCTTGAAATGTATCAACAGTCCACCCTGATGAAATGAAGAGAAATGTACATGTATTGTTGTAGTTAAATTAAATCTATATGTTTTAATAGAGGATGCTGGCACAGCACTGGTTAACTTTAAGAAAATAAGGGAAATGTAAATAAGCTGTTAAATTATTAAAAGACACCCCACAGTGCTGAATGGGACTGGAGATGCTGGGTCTGGGGAAGTGCCTTTGTCCATTAGCTCAGTGAAAAAGGGGAGGCCCCAGGCACTGCCATAAACATTTTGATGTGTATTGTGGTCATCTTTGCTAATTTCCTGTTTCAGCTTCAAAGAGGAATACTGTGAGAACCTAGAGTCAGCTGACCAGATGAGGTCATTCTGCCAGCCCTTTTGAAAATTATATTTTATATATTACAAAGAAAAATCTCAGAGTATTGAGCATTCTGTTTGGGAAGCCTGACTAGAAAGACCCTTGCCCACAGCAACTTGCCTTGAGGTAGTAAGTAATTTAATTAGGGAACAGTAAAATCCGGTCTGGAATATAGTAAAGCTTAGTTTAGAGAGTGTTTTTCTTTATTTGAACAAGTCTGTCCATCAGTGTTAATTTCAATATTCCCTGAGATCTGAACTCTGTGGTTTACTGTGAATATATATTCAGTATTTTCATGCTCTTTTATTATGTATTATTAAATATATTTAAACTTTTATTGTGGCTGGTCCTTGTAGAAAGTATCTAACCTTTGAGAGTACTTATATTTATTTTCTGACAATGTGTGGGTCACTCCAGAAAGCCTAGTCATCTTAATGATGTACTACCATTTGTGTTAGTATTAATATTACACAGTATAATTGGATACCCTTTTAAGAGCCATATAGTAACTGACTGGTGACAGTGATAAATACCTTATAGTCTGGGCAAAGTTGGTAGAGTGGGTAATCTGTGCCAGCCTTTCCCAGGTGTATGTGTGTTAAAGTTAAATATTAGAGTGTGTGTGTGTGTGTGTGTGTGTGTGTGTGTGTGTGTGTGTGTGTGTGTGTGTGTGTGTGTGTGTGTGTGTGTGTGTGTCATCTACTTGGGGCAGGGACACAAAGCACTGGGTTTACAGAGAGGGTGCTGGAGGATGTGGCTTGGATACTCGGCTGAGGACCTAAACCTACAACTGTACCAGTGGGGAGTCTTAAAGGGGATCTAGAGAGAGACAGATATAGAGACATCCAGATGCCAAGCAATTTCTCATTTGAAAACCACGTGGCCAAAGTGGTTAGAAAAACATTTTATATAGCCCACCTAATCATGAAGGGATTCACATCTAGATCAGGGGAGGTCATCATGCCACTTTACTCATCCCTCATCAGGCCCATAATTGAGTACAATGCCCCTTTTGGGATGTACCTTACCAGACACCTGCAGCAACTGGAAAGACCCCAAAAGTACCTCACCAAGAGGATCAAAGGGCTCAAACAGATGCCATATGCTGCCCTGTTAAAGAAACTCCAGCTCTACTCAGTGGCATACCGCCTGCTCAGAGGCGATCTGTGCCTGACGTATAAAGCCATGTCCAACCCGGAATTAATGGACATGCTGCACCTCAGAAAATCCAAATCCCATCGAGCTACGCACTGGATAGACTTGAACCTCAGCACTGAAATAAATAGGACATGCTGTAGGGACAGATTCATAACCCAGAGGCTCCCTTCACTCTGAAATAAAATCCCAGTCCAGGTTAGGCAGAGTCCCTCATTGACTCTCTTCAAGAGGAATCTTGATGAGTGGATGGGAGATAGTAGGTTTACCCCAGGTATCACTTCTGTGTCACTGTTAGACAGAAGCATAGTATACTAACCTCGAAAAAGGGCATAGCAAAATTAATTTAAAATGGGTGGCGAAAGCCAAACACACTCTGGCTAGGCTTATAAATGCCCTAGGGCAGATAGCCTAGTATGAACCTATGAACCTATGAGTGTGTTCCCTGTGTGCTCTTAAGGGAAACTATACTTGATGCAGAGGTCTATATCTGGAAGTACTGAGTGTATCCATTTGTATTCCAAGTGCATGTCCCTCTCCAGTGTCAGTGGTGAGGATTCAGGCTCCTTGATTACTGGCCCAGTGTGGGAACAACACATATTGGTGCCTATCACATATTGGTAGCAGTTGTGGGCATTACAGTTCTGTAGACACTACCATGTTTATGTTGGGTTGCTGTATGCTGTTCCTTCATTTTCTTTGTTGTAAGAGGAGTGGCATTGCTCAGTACATTTGGAGGGGTTGTGACAAAAGGCGGTACTACCAGTACAGCTAGCTGGAATTTTCTAAATAATTATATGTCATTGGTGAATATTTAAATGATTTATACAAGATGCTTGTATTACAAATGTATTAGAACTGTATGTCATTTGTATATTGGATTGCTTGTATAGATGTTTGTGTTGAAAAGGTGTTTGCAAAGTGCTGTTTGATATGTAACCACAGTGTGCCCTACTGGAAGAGAACAGAAATGTACATGCAGTATTGTAACTGTTTAAATGTATATATTTTAACAGTGGAAACTGGGATACAGGAGGTTAACCTCAGTTTAGTAAACTTTAGAAAAATAGCTGAAATTAAATTACTTTATAGGAGTCAATAAAGAGGCTACCTTTCCAGTTTTCAATGCAGCTAGAGACACAGAGTCAATGTTAGGAAGCTTTCTATATTGTCTTTAGGGTGAACTAATTACTAGTCTTGAAAGCATGAAGGAATGCAATTGTATTATGACTTCCAGCATCTGCCAAAGATATGATCAAAACATTTGTCTATGTATTTTTACAGGTAGATGCTAAATACTACCAGCTGCCATCAGTGGTTGTTTTGCCTGGGAACTATTAGTCAGATGACAAGAAGTGATGTCATTCTGCAAGCTATCCCAACAGTAATATTTTAGATATTATTTTAAGAACTCTCTTAGTGAGACAAAGCATTCTGTCTTGGACCTCACAACAAGATCCAATCACCACACATCTACCTTGCTCTATTAGTAAGTTCTTAGGTATTAGTATAATTCTTTTAAATTTAGTCAGGAATATAGTGAAGCTTAGTTTAGATATTTTTCTTTATTTATTTGAGTCTGTTCTGCAATGTTTTAAATATTTCCTGTGGTTTTGAACTCTAATGTCACTGTAAATATATATTTAGTATTGTTTTGTTTTTTTATTATTTTTTAACTATATTTAAACCTTTCATTGTGCCTGATCTTTATTTTTATTTATTTTATTTTATTTTACATTTGTATACCGGGAAAGTCCGACTGGACACAGGTCCATTTTCAGCGGAGGCCTGGGGAGAAAAGCTCCACATTACAATAAATTACATGATAGTAAAAAGTAGAACATACATACATATGGCATATATACACATCAGGATAACATGCTGGTGATTGATCTGTGTAAAGATATTTATTTATTTGGTTATACTGTGTGGGCCTCTCCTAATAGCCTTGCTCTTGGTCAAATTACCATTTGTATTAATATTAATATTGCACAGTAATATTGAACACCCTTTGTTAAGGGCCTTAGAGTAGCTGATAAGGGCTTCTAGTGGCAGTGGTAACTACCTTATAGTCTGGGCAGAAGGGGGCATAGCTAGTAAACCTGTGTCATTCTTTCCCAGGTGTGTGTGTGTGTGTGTGTGTGTGTGTGTGTGTGTGTGTGTGTGTGTGTGTGTGTGTGTGTGTGTGTGTGTGTGTGTGTGTGTGTGTGTGTGTGTGTGTGTGTGTGTGTGTGTGTGTGTGTGTGTAAAACAAATATCCAAGAGTGTGTGTGTCAGCTACTTGGGCAGGGACACAAAGCACTGGTTGGACAGAGAGAGTGTTGGAGGACTTGGCTTGGAACCCTGGCTAAGGACTCAACTCTATAGCTGTGCCAGTGGAGAGTCTTACTGGGGATCTGGAGAAAGGTAGAGGAACCAGCCCTGGACTGATTGTGGTCTCTGTGTGCTCTTATAGGAAACTGCACTTAATGCAAAGAGCCACATCTGAAAATACTGTGTGTGTATTTGTTATCCTCTCAGTAAACATCTCCCACTGTTGCCAGTGGTGAGGATTGAGGCTCCTTTATTACTGGTTTGCAGCGATGGGTCGTCACAGGAGTTGTATTGTTTTTATAATTATCTATAATTTATTGCACTTGGTTTTAATTTTCCTAATTATTGATTTTGCATGATTTTATTGTATTTCTTAACTGTCTGCACTGAACAATAAAAGGTTTGCTGTACTAGTCATATGTGTTTTCAAGATGTCCGAATCTATTTAGTACTTCTTTGGGTTGTTGCTGAAAAAGGGCCCTTGTAGTCATGTCAATTTGTCTGCTCAAATAAAACTATTTCTGCTTATCATGAAAATCTGTAGTAAAGGGTTCTTCCTTAAATAAACGGCAGTATTATTTCTGTAGGTGCCATGATACCTGCAATATTTTCTCTAGCATTAATAAGAAATGTGCTTTTTTTCCTCAGTAACCATACTACATGTTAAAAAAGAATAGTCTCAGTGTTGTATTATAATAAAAAGACATGCACCATTGTTCAGTAAGCTTTGTCTGAATTGTTGAAAGACCATTATGTTGTTGACCTGAGTGCCATCTTATGGAACTAATGTAGGTGTCCTGTGTTCGTACTGTCAATTAGCAGCATCTTGCCACAGCTTCTTATATAAAAAAATATCATGGACTTCTGTTTCTTTATGGCACAGTCTCTGTAAATTGCAAAGTAAATCCACAAAAAGCTTCTCCGAACCTAGTACGTCTGGGTATGTAGTTTAAGGTTTCTAATATGAGTCTTGAATTACAAGTCACAGAGCAACCGATTTACTGAGCCCAATTGCTCGAAAATCAACCCCCTAAAAAAGAAAAAAGAATGTAAGGCCATCCTAAATTCTAAACTTATATGTACCAGTTCCATAGCTGCACAAGCACAAAGAGGGGAGAACTTTCTGAAAAGAAAGGAAACACTGTTGGTACATTCTTAAAAATCATAAGAGCAGGTATTTTCTGTGGAAAATGGAGATCAGGAGGTTTAACTTGTTCTTGGCAAGTTGATTCCTTAGTCATTTGTAAGTCAATCACCAGTACTGCAGGTGTCATTTAAGAGCAAGGGGCACTGTGTTGTAGCATACTATATAGTGGAGTTCATTAAAGGAAAACTCTCCCCTCTCCTACAAATTAACTCAATCCTTAGGTTTATTTTCTGCCTACAGTATGGTTCCAGTATTGTCTGGGTACCAGAAACCTGCTTGTACTTAAAACTTTTATTTCCTTGCATTGGAATCAAAGGAAGGAAAAGCCCAACTACTTTTTTTTAAGTTTAACTTCTCGCATACTTTGCAGAGGAATTCATCTCCACCTGCATGACAATTCATAGACACAGTTAAATCTGTTGTTTACCCTGTCAGATACTTCTGTCAATCTTAGCTGGGCAGTTAATCCTGCTAAAGTCAGGAACACAGCAGCTGATTAAAAAAAAAAGACAGGGGTGTGTGTGTGTGTGTGTGTGTGTGTGTGTGTGTGTGTGTGTGTGTGTGTGTGTGTGTGTGTGTGTGTGTGTGTGCGTGTGTGTGCGTGTGCCGTGTGTGTGCGTGTGTGTGTGTGTGTGTGTGTGTGTGTGTGTGTGTGTGTGTGTGTGTGTGGAGACACACATGTACAGTTACACAAACTTTCCATTTATTCTAGTTAAAACAGGAAATAGAGCAAGAAGATTTCCTTCAGCACGTTGTCTGAAGAGCAAGAAGTATGAAACTCTAATGACTGGCTTTATTGACTGACTGTAATCCTCAGTGATTTAGCAGAAAATCAAATGCTTATGAATGACAGAGAAAAACATGAGGGACATCCTGCAAAATCAGGGAAAGCTGAGAGGCATGTAGGTGAAGTGTGCGTATCTGTGTGAACGTGTGTGTATATGTGTGTGTGTGTGTGTGTGTGTGTGTGTGTGTGTATGGGTCTAGGACTGTTGCACGAATGCACTTTTTACCGAATTGCGAATGGGCGGGCATACTTACACGAAAATGCTTTTCACAGAAGCAGCATTTTCGCGTAAGTATGCCTGTTGTACCGGTCATACTATGGTGCGGATAAGGGAAAATTCCCTTTTCCCCACTGTAGTGCAATCTTGGAGTGAGAATATTAAAGTAGGGGGGATGCAAGGGGGCAAAGTAAATTTCATGATTTTTAGCGAAAGCACATTTTCGGTGAAAGCGCTCTCATTAAAGTGTGTTCGGTGATAGTGGATTCGAACTATTGAACTTTCGTTCAACAGTCCTAGATCCATATATATGAGTGAGTTTGTCATTGCCTGTGTGTGTGTGTGTGTGTGTGTGTGTGTGTGTGTGTGTGTGTGTGTGTGTGTGTGTGTGTGTGTGTGTGTGTGTGTCTGTGTATATACATTAAACACTTTCATAGCTTATGTTTTGAATGTAGAATACTTATGTGTTGAATGTAAAATACTTTCACCACTAGACAGAGGAACCATTTTACATTAGAAATACCAGGGTTGGCATTATAGGGGAAATATCAGACCTACCAGGAATAGAGAGGCCCTCCTCCTGCAGTGTCAGACCTCACAGCATCCCTTTGTAATCTGTTATTTTCCCAATAATCTCCGCCATCTTATTCATTGTATTCATGGTATTGTTAATGAAGAACAATTCAGTCATCTGATTCACTGGTTTAATTATAGTAAAATTGCATTACTAACCAAAAGAAGAATTTGAGGAACCACCTTCCAAATAACTTTTACACTTATTGATGTTATTTAATCAATAGAAAATTTAGAAATGACCCCATATCAAAAAGCAATTTAGCAAAAGACACCAACGGAAACCCTTCATCCAATCAGACACGTGCAGTCTCCATCTCCAAACCCTTCATCCAATCAGACCATCCAGTCAGATATGAGCATTCCCCATCCCCATACCCTTCATCCAATCAGACACATGTAGTCCCCATCCCCAAACCCTTCATCTAAGCAGACATGTGCATTCCCAATCCTCAAACCCTTCATCCAGTCAGACACATGCAACCCCCATCCCCACACCCTTCACCCAGTCAGACATGTGAAACCCCCATCCTCAAACCCTTTATCCAATCAGAAATGTGCAGTCCCCATTCCTGAATTACAACACCATAAATAGATTCATGTTAGTGAAAGCACTTAGAGATGCATTTGATCCTTGCCACAAATTGCTGTGTTTACAGTAGTATTCCAACATGGAAACTACAAAAACAGAGCATTATCCTACTGTATAAAAGATTAATGTATTCAAAAAAGTAGAAAAACATTTTATTAGACATTGGTTGTATTATCCACTGCTACTCTGACCTCATTTGGGATTTACCAAAAGGCACTGTCATCTTGTCACTCAGGCTTTTCCCAATTGGGCAAACCACACCATTACATGTAATTTCTGCCCTATACTCAGACAGGCAGCGGTAATTTTTATTTGTCATCTTAAGTAAAAAGTTTAGCCAGCTTTATCAGAGTAGTGGACATCCTCTCCCTACACTGACTGAAGGCAGATTACTTTTTTAACCTCTGTGCAGAATGAAGAGCCATCCAGCTTTAGTCTTTGTGTTTATCCATGTAATGGTAGCAGAGTTCACAGTCAGCAAATGAGGGTCGGGTGGGGGATGGCAAAAGAAGGTCCTAGTAACCCCCCCACAAAGGATAATGATAAACAGAGCCAGTTACAGCAGGACACAACAATTTCCTTTGAGGCTTGTGCCTTCAGTTCTGCTACATCTACAGTCCTGATTCTTTGCTAAAGAGTATTGCAGTTTAGTAATGCTGAAAAGTACAGCTGTTGGGGGGGATAAAAGATTAGAGGTATAAAAGGTAAAAATAAAATCTATTGATGCACCACATTGTATATACACTGCCTGTCAGGGAAAATATGTTGTTTACACAACCGTAATGCAACATAGTAGAATACAAGACCTAATAAAATTCAGCTGAAATTCTTCTACAGCCTGCTATTTATGGGAATGCATTGGTAACGGATGTCAGTTTGAGTTGGCCAAATTCAAACATTCTCAAGTTACATTCAGAAAGAATGAATCTTAAGTAAAATGTTCTGTATTATGGAATAAATTACCAATGAGTGTTCAACACAGAAAGAGGAAGAATTGCTGAATTATGGATAAAATTAGCAATGAAACTTACATACAGAAAGGTTCCAGGAACTTCTAAGCAGTTACTTGATTCCTTTATGGCTGAAAAATATTTTAAATGGCTGTGAAAAATTCTGGTTGAAGGAGAGAAAAATCCACTATGCAGTAAAAGTGCTTTGAAAATGGGTGAACATAAAGTAGGATTTTGTCCAAAAACAAGTAGCAGCGAAAAAGACAAATGGTTCACTAAAAAGCCTGATAAGGCACACTGCAGCAATAAAAATAAAGATAGTGAACCAAACTAAGGCAGGATACGAACGTAAAAATAACAAGTCCAGTACAGCAAAACAAAACATTTTAATGCCAGTGCTTTCGCAGTTTAATCAACTGCTTCATCAGACAAAATCATGTACCATCAACCAATCTATTTAAAAACCTATGTACCAATAGAAACAGTCAAACCATTAACCTATTAAAAACTTCTGAAGTCATAGAACAAATTCTGTCATAGTGAAGCACAATCACACTAAAACAAATGCATATATAATCAGAATATACAAGCATAAACAAACCCTGAAACTTATATAAAACATATATATATATATATATCAGTATATAAATACATAACAATGTATCTTCATCTCTATAGCCAATAAAAATACAACAAGAATAAG
Organism: Protopterus annectens; assembly: GCF_019279795.1. Classification (NCBI taxonomy): domain Eukaryota; kingdom Metazoa; phylum Chordata; order Ceratodontiformes; family Protopteridae; genus Protopterus; species Protopterus annectens. The sequence goes on from NC_056751.1 coordinate 805,103,997, forward strand.
GTATATCTATTTCATTTATGTATGAGTCTGTTCTTAAGAACAGGTTTAATGCTAAGCTTGTCATTTAGTCCTCTGCCTCTTGGCACTCATCCTAATTATACATTTCAGCTCTGCTGTTTCCACTTTATTACTGATGTCCCCTCCACGGTTATCCACTCTTACTACTTCTGTTACCATAAACTTAAAGGTATGTGTAGTGTTCTGTTGCGAGACATGTTTAGCCAATGCATTTGTAAGTATAACATTGTTAATATTGTAGACATGTTCCATAATGTGGTCTCGTTTTCTTCTGTTCATTTTTCCTATATAGAAAGATGAACAAATTTCACAGAAAGCTAGATGCACTAGGTGGCAGGTATTGCAATCTGCTGTAGCTTTGAACTCTAAATGTCTTCCTGTATCAGGATGCGCAAAACCCCCAGTTGTATCTATATAGCTGCACCAGCTGCATCTCTGACAGGGAATAGTCCCACACCTCGGTGTAATAGTGAGGGATTTCTCTACCTGTTTTGGATAGCATAACATTCTTTTTAAAGATTTCTTATTCCTGAATACAAAACTGGGTTTGCAGACAACTATGGAACTGACTTCAGGGTCAGTGTTAAGAATCTGCCAATGCTTTCTAATGATCTCCTCCACTTGTCTAACATTACTAGAGTATACCAGGGGTACTCTTAATTGTATTGGGGCCCTTTCTTGAGTCATCACATCCTGTGGTCCCTCTGAAAAATATGGTTTACCCCGTGTGGTCCTCAACTCTGGGATCTTATTCAAAATATTGTCCACCTTCTTAATGTTGTATCCCCTTTGTTCAAATTTATTTCTTAATCCACTCAACTCATCTCGGAAACCTGTTTCATTAGCGTGTAGTCTATAATTATGGTCATACAAGGCTTCCCAAAGATACATAAGGATCCATGGACACCTCCATTCAGACCTATTGTGTCTGGTAGAGGTTGTTGTACTGAATGTTTATCTGTTTATATTGAAAAGCACCTTAGAAATGTATTTATAAAGTAGGAATATGATTGGTGAGCAAATGCCTTCTAGCAGAGTATTAGTAACCAAGAGGGGACCAAGTGTTACATTTCATGAAGTACGCAATCAGGTGCCATGAATTACAATGTGCAAAAAAATTAAATGGGCAAAGCTTTGCTGTTAGGCATAATTAAAATCAAACAAATAGCACATACAGAAATAGGAACTGAAGGGGAAACTTAAAAAAATTAAATTTAGTATATATACATACATGCGCACGTGGTTTACCTTCATATTGTTGGAAATGACAATATCAATCATGCTTTTGTGCGAACCAGAAGCGCAAATTTTAAACTGCAAAAGTCTCCGTAGTTGGAAAATCAGCAAATCGAACAGTAGATTCGCTGATTTTCGAACTACAATGTCGAAGACACATCATAATGGGGGGCTGTGCCCCCACACTCCCCCCTACTTTAATATATTAATTCTGCGATCGCACTACAGTGGGGTAAGAGTTCATTTCCCGATCCCCGCTATAGTGCACTTCGCACCCAAAATGTCGAATCTGCAGTGAGCAAATGTCAATGTGCATTTGCTCATTGCACATTCAGACAATTTTTGTTCGAGATATTGCCAGTTTTGTAACCTCCTTTCGCACATAGTGGATTCCCACAAGTGCATAACGCACTTATGAAAGAAAACCCACGTGCATACACACACACAAACAAACACACACAAACACACACACACACACACACACACACACACACACACACACACACACACACACACACACACACACACACACACACACACACACTCACACAAGGAATGTATTAAATATAATCAAAAACTAATAAAAAACATATAAAACGCTAATCTGCATCTATCTTGGAAATATCCAACATACTTACAATCTTCCAGGCAGGGAGAAAACTTCCGATATTTATTTAAAAAAAGACACTGCAACTTATTCTTAAAGTTATTAAATTATTCTTCAAGTTGCAACTTATTCTATGGGGACACCTACTGGACAAAATCTGGACTCGCACCCAAATTCATTATTAATATTTAAAAAGAGAGATTTTTATGCCAGAAATGCTAAAAAAATAAAAAATAAAAGTTCCATATTCTGTGTACTGTTTATTATATCAGTGAAAAAAAACATCTTCCATTCTCTAAGCACAATAATGTTCTTCAGGTTAAGTGTTAAAGACAAGATAACAGACCTTCTACGAGTATGTAACAGTAATCCTATTGGGTATTATTCCTTGCACCTGTAGGTAAAAGGCAGTGTTACATCAAGGGTTTTACTGATTTAAATCAGTTTGCACTCTAACAGACTTGCTTAATCTCATGTTGGGCTTTACACACTAACATGTACCAGTAGAAGTTTGACGCGTCATGTATGTACTGTAGTTCACTAGTAATCATGTCAGGTGAATGTGCATTTATAGATTTTCCACGATGTTCAGTATTCATTTATTGCTGGACTGACAACCATTTTTTGGTCTGTTTTAGACATATCCACTCATATCCAGTATTTTGAATGCATTTGTTAAAGGAGTTAACTGTTAAGACTTTGTTTTATTGCTGCATTTGATGCCTTCCTGTGCTGTTATTTGTTTTGCCTGTTAAATGAACAAACATTTTTCAGCTTTTCTCATGGTACTAAACATGACAACTGTTTTGTCTCCTAGTCACTGCCAGAGAAAGATGGAAAGAAATGTCTTTTTCTCGTAAAATCATTTGACAGAACATACGAGATCAGTGCGTCTGACAAAAAGAAAAAGCAAGAATGGATCCAAGGTGACTATTAGTTAAAGGATAGTGCTTCTGTTTGGGGTTGCCAGCTATTTAAATCTCTGGAAATAACTGGGGCTATTTGCATTTTGTGGGAGTGAAAAAAATTATGGCTATTTTAAGTTGCTCATGTTCTTGTAGTTTATAGAATGTCATTATTTTTCATTTTTATTTCCAAATGTTGACATTTGCGTTTCTTAGAAAAAACACAGGTAGGGATTTCTTCGACTGTGCAGAGATGGAAAAATACTAAAGCTGTTCTGCTTAGTGATAACATCTGCTGTTTCTAGAAACTATTGCTTTATCTTTTTTCTAAATGACTGGCAAATGCAGGGCTAAGCATAAGCAATCCTTAATACATTTCCCAAGTCCGAGGCCATGAAAACAGTTATACTAATTTAAACTAAAAGAAATGTATTTGGTTGCAGTCATTTTAAATAACGTGAAATCTGTATGATCTTATAGCATTTATCATGTAATTTACCTACCATCTTGCAGGTTTGTCTAAGAAGGAGATGGATCCATATTATAGTACAGATGATTTTATTTGTATGCTAAATGTGTATCATAAAGTCATTTAAATGCTTTAGTGAGAAAACAAGCTGGCTGTTTCAAACTGGTCTCACTTTATTAAACTTGCTGTGTCCCTAATATACCATGCATGATGATCTGAATATCCTAAGGAGTTCAAAGGATTGAACAGAGTACTTCCATTTGAACTTCTCATTTCAGGACTTTGTCAGTAATACTTTATTGTGACAGCTCCTACCCCTCTCACAGTGACTGTGCCCAGAAATATATGGATGTGTATGTATGTATGTGTGGGCTCAGAAATGTGTGTTGTATCTTATTTAACATACAAGAACTTTTTACTACACTTTTGTCCTCACAATGGACATCATCACACAAAAAAATGTTAAAAAATATTAACTTAATATATTCATTTACCAATCACATTACAGATTTCAGCCAATTTCATTCACTTTCTATTATGTAATTCAGGATTAATACTTATTAATTCAATTCTGGTACTATATGTGCCCATAATTCTGCTGCCATTGCATCTTTGTTTATCTAAAATTGCTTTAGCATTATACTGTCTCATGCCTAACAGCACTTCCTCTAAAACAAAAAAAATAAATAAATGTACTTAAATTTACTATGTGTAATACATTTCCCCAAATGTCTATGTAAGGCACTGTATAAAATATTATTCTTATCATCCTGAATATTATTCCTCCAAGGTTCATAGGTAAGCACTAGGCAGTCAGTGTACAGACCTTTACAAATGTAGCCAAAACTTTCTATTCAGAAGTTTTTACCAGCCTTAAGGAGGACAAGACAAGAGGGACTATGGAGAATTTGAGGCTTCCCATCCAGTTAGCTAGGTTATCTTGAAGGTGGCAAGGGTGCTACTGTGCTTGACATGTAATAGAATTTTGTTCCAGAAGTGAGGGATACATTTGGATAGGAATCATATCACACCAACATGCCTTATTTTTCTGTTAATCTGAGGTTATCAGGTGATGGCAAATTATGACAAAGGACTAGGTTTTGGGACCGCATCTCCAAACTTCTTTGTCACAGTCTTGTTTAATGTCACATTGTAGTTCCTCCACATTTTCTAAACATCTTTATGACATCACAGTTTACATAATGACATAGATGCACATACATAAAACAGAAAATAAACCTTAGTGACATTTTCATTATTTCATATGGTATACATACATGCTTTCCTTTTAACAATCACCATTCATTCCAACATCACACGTACTCAGTTCCTACCTTGCATTATACCTCACTCCTCCTCCTCCTAAACATTATTCTGCATGTATTGCTCCACAAATGTCTTTTATTTCTATATAATTTGCTCCTTCCTTTTCTAATGCTCCTGCGTCCAGTTCTTTTATCCCTTTTACAGTGTTCAGTACTTCTGTTACTCCTGGTTTAAATTTTTGATTTCCATTTTCTACTAAGTGTTTTTGTCAGCCAGTAGTACTAAAGTTAATAATATTTGACTACATCTGTACAATTCAGATCCTGTGTCCCACCTTAGAAGAGTCATTTCTTTAGTTGCAACAATTTGCTCTGCCAACATTTCTGACAAGTGCTCTGTAGAGAATTTTTAGTATTTTTAAAATTCACAAGTTCATTTCTATCTAAATCTGTCACCTGCAACATTGCTACTTGTACCCTAGATTTATTAATATAATTCAATACTCCTTGCTTTTTGTCTGTATGAGTAAGACCATTTATATTCCATGATAATATGGACAGAATAGCCATTATGGCAGAAAGCTATTACTTCCACTCTCATCTATATATATATATATATATATATATATATATATATATATATATATATATATATATATATATATATATATATATATATATATATAAAACAGTTCTTTTGAATGTGTGTTTTCAACTTTTAATATGCACTTTTACATGCACAGGCTGATATTTGGCAGGCTCATCTTTTATGCAGTTGCTTCTTCTCATCTGCATTTGAACCTATGCCACATTCACAAGACATTTTTGCATCAATAAAAACACTTAAACAATTCTCTTTTAACTTACAAAAAAAATGCACAAAGCTATGTACTTTTTCAGGAAATTAAGTTTATCCCTCCAGATGGGAGCAGGTGCCCCACATTGATAACAGGAATTGTGTGTACTTCTTGTTCTAAAATGAAGGTCGTCTATGCTAAAGCACAATGTTACTACCTGTGTTTCCGCATACATTTATTGTTTTTTTTTTCTTATGTCTATTTCCCTTCTAGACATAAAAATAGCTTGCATGCTTTCTGTAAACATTAACTTTAGCCCCAACAAAAAGAGCACTCTCTACCTTTAAATAAATAAATTGTGCAGTGCTGTATTAAATGCATTAAAGTATTAAAGCTGCTGGGGAGGCAGCTACTTGTATAAGTGCAGTGCTGTATTAAATGCATTAAAGTATTAAAGCTGCTGGGGAGGCAGCTACTTGTATAACTTATTCACTTCTCACAGTTCAAACTTCATTTATTTTTCACTAAAGTGTTTATCAGTGTAACAGTAAATGTTAATTACACTGTACCTCATAGTTTCTCTTGGCAGAGTGTCTAGAGACCTGTTAATTAATTGCTTGCACCTTCACCAGCAGGCAAATTGCCTTCAAGTAAAACAGTTTGTAATAAGAAAAAGAAAATGCTTGTGAATTTGCAGATGCATTAAACAATTTTAAAAGTTCACTATTGTGACCTCCCATGGTTAATTGCTTTCCTTTCATCATTTTGTCTTGTTTATTAAACCAAAATCCTTTTCTATACCTTAAATCAAAGACTTTAATCTAGATGTTCACTCTGTAAAAACAACAGAAATTATCATACATATACATAGGGGACCAACAGACTTTTACCTCTCCCATGCCAGCAGCCCAAGATTACAATGTTATAATAACTCTAACTCATTCTTTCCAGTCTTTCTTTATTACAGTAAAGCCTGGATGCACTACAGCTAAGAAAAATAAATTTTTGCTTTAATATCTTTAGCATATGTATAGCAGTAACTGATAAGACTCCCTCCACTTCACACTTGCTGACTGCGCACTGTATAAAACTGCTATGCAAAATACCATGCAGTTTATATCATGCACTTTTTACACATATTTAGTAAAGTAAATAAAGTAAATAACTTGTTTTACTTACTGTCACTTCTTCATTCCCCTCAGTGTCTTTCTAAACATTAGGTACGTAAAATGGTATATATGCTTTAGAATTCACTCACATAGTCAACAAAATTCCAAACTTTCTTAGGCTCTTCTTCGTGCAAACCCATATTTCGCATGTATAATCATATATTAATAGGATTTATGTTTTACAGTATCTCGTCTGTTCACTAATTTTGCAATGTTGCTGGTATTTTTCAAGATCATCTCCATCTCCCAACACCAGTCTGTGATTCAGATCCAAAGTACTCCTGGTTCTAGTCAGATCCTTCACTTTTTTCTGTCTCTCTAACATTTTCTTTGAACAATGGAAAAGGTTTCACTGTCAGAATCTCTCTATGGGCTTTGTTACTGCTAGAAATTTGAGAAACAAAGTCCTCTCTTGGTTGGTGACTCACATTTTGTTGGCTAAATTTTTTTATTTCCTCCATAGTCTGTTCTGCATGCAAGAATTTCTGTAATTCTCCAGAGAACAAAATATCCTGAAGACAGCTAGATACAGCAGCTTGAATCTCACACCTGACACTCGACATTCCCTGATTGCTTTCAGAAACTAGCTTCTTTTATGACTGATATTCAGTGAATAACCTTTTTCCACAAACACTGTGCTGTCTCCAGTTTTAATACTGTTCGTTTCTGCTACAATTTTGTAATGGGCAACTCTTTCTGCTGGTATGATTGCTTCTTTACTACTAGAGACCTTGGCTGGAAGTTTACTGCTGCAAACCCAAGGGTTATAAATCTGTTATCTACCCATTTATCGATGTGACCTTTAAACTTAATAATGGAGATATGTGTTCTTATCTCTAATAGTTCATAGTTTTTTACTAGGCATGCAATCCAAGACACCATTAAAGAGCTTAGCCAAAATTCAAAGTTGCCCCAAAGCACTGTCTGATTAAGTGACTTGCTCAAGGTCACACAGCAGGCAGATGAGGACTGCCTTAACTGTTTGCACAAACTGTCATATGAAGTTACACAAATGTCCTTCCCTAGCCAGGAGTCTGTTATTTCTTATATGATTTTCATTGTTCAGCAGCCATGCCATATGCTGTTGTTATTTATGTTCAGGTCATATGATATAAAGCACTTAAACATCATGATTAAATCACACCTTCATAATCTATAGCTGATAGCAAAGAATCCTAATGTTTTTAGCCTTTTAGTACAGATAGTATGCCGCAAACTTGCTATATTGATTCTAAAGTTTTTTGTATTCTTTCCAGCCTTTTGGGCTGGCTAAGGCTCTTTGCACTCACCAAATAAAAATGCTCTGTAAGTGATTTTATGTATGTTGCATATGCGGGAGAGGTGTTATACAGGTGGAGATCTGGGAGTGTTAATCAAATCTGGACTGAACCACCAGGAGCAGAGTGAGAGGTCAGTGGCAGACTCCAACATAAAGTCAGTGTGTGCCGTCCAGAAGATAGACACCTGAAGCAGAGTGGTTATGGTCCCCCACTACCAGGCCCTGGTCAGGCCATACCTTCAGTATGTCATGCAGTATTGGAGGCCATATAAGGAGTAAGGCATTAGGAGTGTGGAAGAAATGTTAACAAAAGCCACTAGTAGGATGTGGATGAGTGGATGTAAAGCTCTTCTCAGAATAGACCAGAGAGCGTGTATTGCTGAGGTGGTGGTCGGGATACGGGTGCAGAGGATCGTTTCAAGAACATGTGAATCTATTTTCCTAAACAGGAAGATCTGAAGAGAGAGGAAGGGGAATAGGAAGTATATTCCAGGGACCAGCTACTCCTTGAGTCTGTGAAAATAGTTCTTCTTGGAATAGATTAGTGAAATGTTTATTGGGAGAGAAGAGCTTGAATGCAGTGATAAGAAGGAAGATATGGTTGGAGGGGAGTTAGAATGTTGAATGCATTGCAATACCTGACTAGATTAAATGTATTGCCTTATGCCATCAAGGAAACATAATCAAAAGAAGTCCCCAAGGTATTATCCAGTGGGGAGGGTACATACGTGTTGTGCTGCGTCCAATGAAATATTCTTTACATTTCTAAGTTTGCTTATTCAGTCTGTGAATATATATAAAGGCCTCTTATGAAAACTGAGGGCTTAATAAGATGCAGTACTCTTCTCATACTGAGATAGTCATTCTTATTCTCAATTTTATGTAGATTATGTAGCAGAGATCACTATGTAGTTATCATGGCCACCACATCCATTGAAGGTAGTATAGTGTAATTTTAGTACAAATCTTCAAAAGAAGTTTAGGTGCACACATGTAGTCTTAAATTCTTTCGTGGTATAACTGTAGCCATGCTTGTGGATAAAAAGTAGTTCATTGGTTTGTTCCCAGAGTTTGTAAGAGGTTAAAGCAGAGGTGACATCAGATAGAGTGATGGAGGTGGCGTAGAGATGCCAAATCATGGGCTGGAGGTATTATTCTCAGAAATGTTACCTCTGCCAGTGTCCAACAGCATAAGGATGATCACCTGTGATAGAGGAAAGGGATAAAGGCTTGAGACTTTGTGGGGGGGGGGTCATGAGGGTCTATGGAAAAACAACAGTTCCTTTGCAGAGACAGGCTCCAGTTTAGACTATGAGAAACAGCTGGGCTGAAAACTATGGTTCAACGTTTTCCAGTTCCATGACACAGATGAAAGAAGCCTAACTATGACTCAGATGATATGAGGTGGAGGAGCTTGTGGGGGGGGTGGCAACAACCCCAGGTTTTCTGTAAAGTTTAGTGTTGGTCTCTTGAGCACTTCCTATCTGAGCACTTGTATTCTCTTCTGCTTCTGTGGCACTTGTATTACCTTGCCCAGTGCTTTTACTATCAGCATCTAGTCAGGCCATTCTTTCCATGGGTATGGGAGCTATGCATTCCTGGGCTACTTAAGAGCCCTTTGTCCCATTCATATCTGCCCAGGAATCCCAGTTGACTCTCCTGTCTCTGGTGGGAGTCAGCTGGTAGGCAGCCCAACCTTCCTCCTTGGGAGCCCCCCACCTGCAGCTACTTCATACCCTGCAGTTGCTGTCTCACAATGGGAAGTATGCCTCCACACATGAAGTTCCCCTTGGCTACCACTGTAAATGCACTATGACAGTGTAGGCTTGTCAGGCTGAACCTTCACTACATAACATCTAGTGCACCTAGTAGTTGCCCTCCTTGTGGCAAACCAGAGCACAATCATCTATAGTCTCTAGCACTTTGTGATCTTATAAAGAATGAATGTTAAATAAATAAGCAAATACTTTACAGGCTCACATTAACTACTAAGTTTCTAGCTAGGCTGGTGAATAAATGGCAAATTCTTTATGTGCTCACAGGAAGTATTACATTTTTCTCTAGGTGATACTATTTTGCCTTTCTGTTTTTATAAAAGCACTAAATTAATGAATGCATACATACATAAATAAATGAGTTGGCTAGGCTTAAAAAGGCCGTTAAGGGCAGCTAGTCTAGTCCTTACCTATGAACCTATAAGAAAGTGTCTTAACTTGCCATTCTGTACTCTCCACCCTTTCTTATACATATTAACTACATAGTCGCTCACTACATTTAGAATATCTGCCTGCCCTGTCCTAAACTTCTATTGCTATCTTTCATACTTTTCATATAAACCTCTTTCTTCTTAAACATATTTTCCAAATATGATGCAGCTTCTTCTTTCTTCCCTGTTAAAAGTATCCCTGTTTAAATATAAGTTCTTTCACTTTCCTCTGATTTTCTTTATACAATTCCTGTTCTTTCTAAAAGTAATCCAAATTGTTATCTTCCATGTCAGTTATCATTTGTTCTCATAATTGTTTGTAAAACAAATTTAACCACCATTCAACCCGTGTACCATAAAAATCTGCTGTCATAATATATTATTACCAAGAAATGTAATTTCCTGTTGAACCTCTGCTTGTTCAATACAATCTCCTGTAAATCTCTTCATTCCATTATTTTCTACAGTTGTATCATTGCTTTTTATAATCTCTATCCAAATAAGCTAACTGATTTGAAAACTACTTAACATTAGTCCCCTTTCTACTTATTTTGTGTTTTCTGTAATCAGAAAGTAATCAATATCTGTTTTATAGGTTCATAGGTAGGTACTAGGCTATCTACCCAAAGGCATTTATAAGCCTAGCCAGAATGTGTTGGCTTTCGCCGCCCCCTTAGATTAGTTCCCTGTGCATCTGTCCAGCAGAGCCACTGAAGTGATCCCCGGGGTAAACGTTCTGTTTCCCATCTACTCTTCAAGGTTTCTTTTGAAAAGTGTTAGTGAGGAGCTCTTTCTAATGTAGATCGGAATCTTCCAAAGCATGGGAAGTCTCTGGGACAGGAATCTATCCCTCCGGCACGTCTTATTTATTGTTGTGGTGAGGTTTAGCTCCTTAGAGTGTGTGGCTCGAGGGGATAAGGTTTTCTTTAGGTGGAGCGTGTCCATCAATTCTGGGTTGGATATGGCCTTGTATGTCAGGCAGAGATCACCTCTGAGAAGGCGGTATGCAACCGAGTACAGCTGGAGTTTCTTCAGTTGAGCTGCATAGGGCATCTGTTTGAGGCCAGTGATCATCTTGGTGAGGTACTTCTGTGGTCTTTCCAGCTGTTGCAGGTGTCTTGTAAGGTACATCCTAAATGGGTCGTTGTACTCTATGATGGGTCTGATGAGTGATGAGTAGAGGGGTACAATGACCTCTTTTGATCTGGATGCAAACCCTTTTGTGATTAGGTGGGCCATGTAGAAGGATTTTCTAACCACTTTGGCAATGTGATTATCAAAGGTGAGATTACTATCTACTTGGGTCCCCAGATCCCTTATTACATCTTCCGTATTTAGGGGACTACCACCTATGTGGTAGTTTGTGGGTACTTTGTTTTTTCCAAAGGGGATGACTATGCACTTTTTGGCATTCAGCTTGAGGCCATGATTTTGACACCAGGTACCCATCTCAGTGAGACCCTTTTGGAGGATGTCTGTGTTAGCCGGAGAGTCAGTTATAGCCCCTAGTTTGCAGTCATCTGCAAACTTGGTCAGCCATAGTCCTCCTGTGCTTGCCTGTACCTCTGAGAAGTATATGCCGAACAGGAGGGGTCCTATGACTGAGCCCTGGGGAACGCCACTTGTAACCGGTTTAGAGTCGGACCTAGCTCCCGCAACTCTCACCATGTAGGTTCTGTCCGTGAGCCATTTGGCAACCCATCTTTTGACATAGGGGTTTATGTTCAGGCTGGTGAGCTTGTCTATAATACCAGAATGGGGAATGGTGTCAAAGGCATTTAAGAGGTCTAGGTAGGCTGTGTGTACCACCTTTCCCTCATCTATAGCCTTGGTAACTGTTTAGTCCAGTGTCTGTCCACCTGGGATGACATGCTTGACAAGCCACTATGCTTCACTAGAGATGGCTTGCACCTGTCACCCTTAGGCTTTCGAAAACTGGCCAAGGCTCTTGCCACCCCCATAGTGCCTTTTTTAGGCAAGGCTCAAACGACAAACCCACCGCCTTAAATAGCACAAGTAACAAAAACTGAGGGTAATGCTACTCAATGCCAGAAGTCTTCTAAACCTCAAAATGCATGCACTCGAGGCACTCCTCAGTATGGAGAAAATCGATATATGTGCAGTTACAGAAACCTGGTTTAAGGCTCCAGAGAGCACCCCAACACTACCAGGCTACAACACATACCATACATTTCAGCCACAGAACCCGAACCAAAATACAAAAGGTGGGGGCATATCCATATTCATCAAGGATACCCACACCTCCAGGTTAGTGGCACAGCACAATGCTTCAGAGATCATCCACGTGCAACTAACAATGGGCAAAACAGCAGTTCAAATTGTAGCTTGCTACAGATCACCCACCATGTCCCAGGACCCCCATTCCACATTTCTGAAAACAGTGGGAAACATAAAGGTCCTACCAAACACCAGTTACCCAAACATTAACTAGGAGAACTACTCAAGTACTAACTCCCTTGCCCAACATTTCCTAGAATTTATAAACTCAAATGCCCTGGTTCAAATGGTCAACACTGCCATCAGAGGTGACAACATATTGGACCTGCTCATCACCAATATGGGCGACCGGTGTTGCACACTGGAGGTCAAGCCCTCGCTGGTTAGATCTGACCATAAACAAATCACTTTGGATGTCCACATTCCGCCCCCATGCCTGGACAAGGAAACCACCATAGAAAACATTTCAAAAGCAAACTTCATGTTACTTAAGACAGAGGTGGAAAGTTTCAAAGCCCCCATGCTGAAAGATAACACTGTCCAAGCTGCAAAATCCTTTACTAATGCATTATACGGGCACCTACAAGAACGTATGGATCATGCCATTCCAAGCAAAACCAAGACTCACTCCTCCAAGAAAAGGAAACCAGTCTGGTGGATTCCTGCCATAAACAAGCTATACAACAGAAGGAGGAAATTAGTACAGAAAAGAGTAAAATCCCAAGAAGGTAAGACATCCCGAATCAGTATCAGCAAGAAACTATGATCCCTCAAAAAATCATCCAAGGCGAGCTTCGAAAGAAAAATTGCCAAGGACTCCAAAGGTACAAGGCATTATTTAGCTATGTCAAGAATCTAAGTAGCAATGCTCAGATCTGCTCGGAGTTAGTGTAGAATGGCACAAAATACACTGAACCGACCAATATTGCCAACATCCTGGCAGACAGGTTCAGCACAAACTTCATCCCCCTCTCACCCACAAAAGGGCCCATAACCATGCCAGAAGAATGTAGAGTCCCTGAAATCACAGACACGCAGGTTAAAACAACCCTCTCCAAAGCCAAAAACGCAGCATCAATGGGACCGGACAGTGTCCCAGGCTGCGTCCTACACAAGCTGAAAGACGAACTAACCCCTCACCTAAACACACTGTTCAAACTCAGCTTCTCCACAGGCTACGCACCCATAGAGTGGTGCACAGCAACAGTTATTCCGCTACACAAAGGTGGAGCCACAGCAGACCCCGGGAACTATCGCCCTATAAGCCTGACTAGCTTGGTCTGCAAGGCTATGGTGCACATCATCATGGAGCTGATTAACAAATACATTGGGAACCTCCAAACACTGGACCCTACCCTGTTCAGCTTTGTTAAGGGCAGATCATGCCTCCTAAACCTGGTGGACTTCTTTCCCCATATAGTATCTTCATTTGTCAGTGCTCTTGTCCTAGCTATATACACATCCAGAACCTTTACCGAATATATACCAATGGTTTTTAAGTGCCTTCTCTTATATGTCCAATGCTTATTACACAGTGACTGGCCATTAGCATTCAAAAAGTGGCATGATGATTGGTCAGCCCAACCAGCATGCCCATTGTAAATCCGAGTATATACCAATGGAAAAAGGTCTAGTCACCCACTCTTTCTCCCACTGGTATGTACTGTAACTTTTACATTTTTTTAAACAAAAATAAATAAATAAAATTAGAAATCTGGACAGTCCAGACATATGACTCTTTTACCATTTTGCTCTGTGAATAATGTCTATACCATGCTTGATATTTGTGTGTATAATTGTCTGTGAACTTATATGTCTATATTCTATTGTCTTTGGAGCTTTTCTCCATGGGCCTCCACTGAAAATGGGCTCTTCTTGGCCCACTGGACTTCCCTGGTCATCAACCTGAAATAAGTAAAATAATAAATAAATAAATAATGAGAGAGACTGAGCAGAGAAAATACTATGAAAATCAGATACGTTATTCAAAACTAATAAACGTACCTGATTTTACTTGTATTTACTCTATTCTGTCTCTGTCTTACCCTAAAGTTTCCAAAACCTTTTATTATTTTATTTTATTTATTTATTTTTTAAAAAGGGAACAACAGAGACCTTCTTTTCTCCATTGCTTCCTTTCCAAAGCTCTGATGTACTGGGTAAGCGTGGGAGTGCATTTCCCATACACATGTGCAGTACCTCAAAAAATGCAACAGGATATGCAGCAGAAGTGCAAGACCACCACGGCGCCATTATACAAAGACATTATTTAAGAAACGTAAGTCATTTTTTTCTTAAGTAATGTCATTGTGTAATAGCAGTAACTGACTCCGTGGTGTGGTATATTAAAGATTTGTTCACCTTCGTGATTAAACCACACCAACTGTGGGTAAATCTTCAATATACCACACCGTCGTCGTCGGTTATTGCTATATTATCCCATACTCCTAATGTTCCAAAATCAAAACATCTCTCTCATAACTCTACATCTTGTACTATTTTTTTTTCCTATCACTTCCTATATTTGTACTTTAATCCTGTTACAGTAATTTGCATGTTAAAAAACACACCATTTTTATCTGTTCTAAAAAAAGGCTTACTTTTTAAACCAGTATAAAGATACAATCCTGTTAATTCTATATAACAATAACACTTTCTTTCCCCATTTGATGCCTTCATTTGTCAGTCGTCTTGTCCTAGCTATATACACATCCAGAACCTTTACAGCATTTGTATATAAAATCACTACACCCTCACACGTTTCATTTTCTGAATTCCAAATAATACTTCCTTCTCATAACTTTTCCACTTGAACCCTACCACTTTCTGGTATAAAATGCGTATCCCATAACACAAGAATCTTTACATCCAGTTTATTACACCATTCCACAACTGCTAATCTCCTTACTTCATTTGTAATTCTGATTACATTTAGAGAAACAATTTTAAAATGAAATGTTCTCACTTTTCTTCCCATTATTGGAATATTCTTCTTTCTTCTGTCATAAACTTATTTCCAATCTTCCTATTACATATTAGTTCATCATCTGATATCTCATTTTTTTCAACCAAAAGATCAATCTTGTTTTTTGTTTCAGTTTCTGATGTTCATCGTGTTT
The DNA here is from genome assembly GCF_019279795.1 of Protopterus annectens. Taxonomy (NCBI): domain Eukaryota; kingdom Metazoa; phylum Chordata; order Ceratodontiformes; family Protopteridae; genus Protopterus; species Protopterus annectens. Next base: position 805,119,305 of record NC_056751.1, read on the forward strand.
CACTGTTGCAGTCATCACTGTAGGGTTCTTCCTGCCGGCAGGCAGCCCTCGGTCGGCCAGAATCCCAAAGTCTGGGTCCGGCGTCGGCTGTTCAGTCATGCTCCCTGACGTCAGAGCGCCAGGAGTACAAAGCTGCCAGCCGACGCCATGTTCTCCAGTCTTTCTTGCCGTGCAGTGGAAGCAGTTCGCAAGTGCCGGTCAGCTGACTCCTGATATTTTTCGTGCTTCATTCTGAAGACTTTCTTCTTCTTCTCAAAGCTAAGTACCCCGTTGGGGAAACTTTTTTCTTGCTCCAGTCCGATGTCAGAAAAAGTTAATAATTGTATTTCTTGTGGGAAGCAAATACCTCATAAGGATTTCCACTCTTACTGTATTCCTTGTTTAGGCCCTGACCACGACGTAGCTAGTTGTCGGTTTTGTGCTAGATTTAACCAACGTACTATTAAGCGGAGATACGATTTTGCTTTTCACTACTTTGGCAGGTGATTTAATTACAATATGTCATCAGACACGCTTCTGACTACCGGAGTTCACAAACGACGCAAGGATAAGGACAGGCCTCTTAAGATCCAAATCAGATGACGGTTTACAAGCAGAGCCAGCTACAGGTTCGGCCGTCATCAGTGAGGCACTTTCACAGCCCCTGTTGTCCGCCATTACAGAACCGATTGCCGAAACGGTTCTGTAATGGCCGACAGAACCGATTGCCGAAACGGACTCCCACGAGTACTCCAGGTGCAGGACCTTTGGACAATGCTCCCTCGGATGGGTCCGGAGCCGCTGTGCAGGTACCGGCTTCCGAGGGGGTTTTCAGGCCTACACAGCTTCAGATAAAGGCAAAGGTGAAGACTCCTTCTAAAACAAAGACTCAAGCCCAGGCCTCCTCTGATCCGGGACCCAAGTCTCAGAAACAAATGCTTAAAATGGCGGAGGACTTACTAACTATGATTAGGGGTTCGCATCCCCCTCCAGACAAAAGGCCAAGGCAAGAATTGGATTATGAATCCTCTGGTCAGGCATCTATTTCTTCAGTGTCTTCCTCTGAACAGGAATATACTTTCTCTCCTTATGAGGATTCTGATGCTGAGGAATCCATTCCTTCAGCTTCTCCCCCTGAGGATTTTTCTTTTGGGGAAACTTTACATGACATGAGGGAACATTTTCACTGGGAAGGACAGGAGTACTCTGAATCTAAGAGAAGGCTTAGGGATTTCCTTCTTCTTCCCCAACACCCCTGGCTATTCCTCCTATTTTGGATATTGTGGATGATGTTTTTTCTGAGGCTAATTTAACTCCTGACTCCTTTCCTCAAGCTCCTGCAAGGCCTGACAGATATTACAGGGTCCCTGACTCCCACCAGTTCCTTTATAAAAATTCTGCTGCTGATCCAGGGTCCTAAGGGTGTTAAGGCCGCCTCTGGTAAAAACCCTATTCCATCAGATAAGGATTCTAGAGCTTTGGAGAGATGGGGCAAAAAAGTGTACACTTCTGCTACTTTATCCATTAGGGCTTTAAATTGTCAATTTCATATGCTAAAATATCAGCAATTTCTGCTGTCTGTTATGAAACAAAAGCTAGGTACCATTTCTGCATGTGCAGATAATAAGGAATTACACGATTTGATGCATGCTACTGAGCAGGTGGGGAAGCATGGCTTACACTGTGGTTTTGATGCCTTGGTGGCTGCCACTGGCACAGTCATTAGAAGACATGCTTGGTTAAAGGAACAAAACTTGCCTGATCAAGTGAAAGCAAAGTTACTGGATGCTCCTGTTCAGCATAATGTTTTGTTTGGGTCTAAGGCTGAAGAGGTGATAAAGAAAATGGAGGATAAGGCAAAATCCATGCAAATGGTTAAGGATTTCTTACAA